>NC_088879.1:36988436-37000920 GCF_032884065.1 Artemia franciscana | reverse complement strand
CCCCACTTTTTTACGCTACAGTTTGAGTCTATCTCTTAACTCTACGTTTTAAAACAGTAAATAACTTAAGCGTTTAAAACAGCGAGTAAAAAAAAACAGTAAAAAACAGCGAGTCGTTGAGGAAGAAAAGCCCCTTTCATATACGGAGTAATTTCTGTTCGTTTTAAGTTTTAATGTCGCTCCTTACTTTCAGTTAAAAAACTTGTTTTTTTTATTTAATTTCTGAACGTTTTTGAATTAATGCATGTTTTTATTTTGGCTCTCCGCTCATAAATAATTAAAACGAAAATTGCACATTTTTTTTGGGCTATATGGCTTTCTCATAGTATTAATCGGAAGATTTTGAGAAGAAATGGAGCAGGGGAGGAAGCTTTGTTGCCCTTCAATTTTTTGATTACTTAAAAAGGCAATTAGAACGTTTAATTTTTTACGAATGCTTTCATTAGTAAAAAATATACGAAACTTACGAATTGGCATATTTTATTATGTATATGAGGGAGATCACTCCCTTGTCAGTACCTCGCTCTTTACACTAAAGCTTAAATTTTGTCCCTATTCCTTAAGAATGACCCCTGAATCACAAGGGCCGTAGAATAAATAGCTTAAATTACTAAGGCGGTGAACCCCTCATATGTGTAATAATTTCTTTTCGTTTTAATTTTTAATGCTGCTCCTTACTTTCACTTGAAAAAATTTTCATGTTTATCTTTTCATTGTTTTTTTTAAATAATGCTAGAAAATCCTTCGCCTCCTTCATTGAAATTCTCTTCCCCCACGACAAATTCCTCCACGGAAAGATCCTAACAAGTAACCCTCATCCCCCTCTTAGCTCCCCCCCCCCACACCAGAGAAATTCCCCTGAAAACGTCTGTACACTTCCCAATAACCATTACTACATGTAAACACTGGTCAAAATATGTAACTTGCAACCCCTCCCACTGAGACTTTGGGGGAGTATGTCGTCCCCAAAGACATAGTTATTAGGATTTTCAACTATGGTGAATTAAATGATTATCTCAGAACTTTGATCCGGTGACTTTGGGGGAAAATGAGCGTGGGAGGGGGCCTAGGTGCCCTCCAATTTTTTGGTCACTTAAAAAGGGCACTAAAACCTTTAATTTCTGTTAGAATGAGCCCTTTTGCAAAATTCTAGGACAATTGAGTCGATACGATAACTCCTGGGAAAAAAAAGAATAATAAAAAAATAAACACGCACACGTGATCTGTCTTCTGGCAAAAAATGTGAAATTCCAGATTTTTTGTAGATAGGAGCTTGAAACGTCTACAATAGCGTTCTCTAATACGGTGAATCTGATGGTACGATTTTCGTTAAGATTATATGACTTTTAAAGGGTGTCTCCCCGTATTTTCTAAAACAAGGCATTTTTTTCTCAGGCTCGTAACTTTTGATGGGTAAGACTAGACTTAATGAAACTTATATATTTAAAATCAACATTAAAATGAAGTTCTTTTGATGTAACTATTGGTATCAAAATTCCATTTTTTTAGAGTTTCGGTTACTATTGAGCCGGGTCGCTCCTTACTACAGTTTGTTACCACGAACTGCTTGATATCTAGAGGATCATGCATATCATAACGGTCTAACAAAAAGTCAAACTAAAGAGAAAGAGTCAAACTTTAGCGTAACGAACAGAAATTACTCCGTATATGAAAGGGACTTTTCCTCCTCAACGCCCCACTTATTTACGCTACAGTTTGACTCTATCTCTTGACTCTACTTTTTAAAACAGTAAAAAACTTTAGCGTAAAGAGCGGGTTGTTGAGGAGGAAAATCCCCTTTCATACGGAGTAATTTCTGTTCGTTTTAAGTTTTAATGTCGCTCCTTACTTTCATTTAAAAAAACTTGTTTTTTCATTTAATTTTTAATAAGGTTCGAAAGCAATAAGAAATTCAATGTTAAATCAAGTAAATACGGGCCAAAAATCAGATGATGCGAAAACATATTCAATGAACAGCAATTCATGGGCAACTTTAATGACATACTACTAGAACTACATCCGCAGAAAATAACATAAATATTCAGTAATCAGGCCCAAAAATAATAGTAATGTAGCTGAATGGTCGATCAATTAATGTAGCCAAAGGCCCCCCTATTAAAATATTCCAAGAAGCTTAGCAGTAGCGGTAGCGGTAGGAATTTCTAGTTTGATATGTTACCAATGCAATTGACTTGATAAGATGTTTTTTAACTTTTTAAGACTAGCCTTTGTGACTTAATTTAAATTTCAGCAATTTGATTCGATTCCTAGTTCAATTTAAAAATCAGTATTTGATAATTACCGAGTATTTTCAAAAACAAAATGTATCAGGAATTCAATCAGTTTAGGCAATTTAATTTAGTTATTGCGACTGGTCATTGATACCCCATCATTAGCTTTAATACAAGACTAAGAAAAACAAAATTTGATTATTTAAGACATATTCTGGAGAAAATTCCAGAACCATTTTCTATAAAGTATACACTCAATTCTCTCTGTATTATTTCAAACATGTCAGCTAGTCAGGAAATTAATTTCTTCAATAGGGCCCAATGATCAAATTTATTTGGCTTTAACATTATTAATTTGTATACTTATGTCTTAAAAACTACTTAAAAACTTTAATTTATTAAACAGACGCAGCTTTACAAAACTTTTTCAAAGCAGTGAATTAAGTCTTTGAATTATTTTTGAAAATAGGAATGCCCCATTTCATTTTCATATGCAAGTGTCTTGACCGTTTAAATGCAAGTTTACCTTTTTGAGAAAAGAAAATCAGGGGTTTATCACTCTCTTATCAATTTGACTGAAAAGTCGAAACTTTAATTTCTGAGAACCCAGTGACCGTTCTACTGACTTTGCCAATTATTTTCTCTCTAACAATCATAGGGGGGCTTTAGTCATTACTACTATTAACAACTCACCGCAGAGCCAAGCCACCTGAGGCCAAAAACAATCCCTTCAGCAATTTTATCGAATATTGGTTCAATTTAGATTTCAGCAGTTTATAATTACGAACTATTTTCGATAAAGATGCATGGGGACTTGGATCCAGCTTGGGCACTTTAAATTAATTATGGCGTCTACTCATTGACTTTTTCACTACTAATTTTTGTAAATTTTATACAGTGTTTCTTCTTTTATCATACGGAAAAAAATGATTGACATTACATTCAAGGATTAAGAAACTAACGGCAGGATCATTCTTTACTTTGAATAATGTATTATACATATGATTGATTAAGGTTCATGACCTTTAGTTTCCCCTCGAAAGGTGTTCGCCAATCCTGGATGTACATCAGTACCGGCCCAACGCTAGAAGGGAGCGGAGGAGCAACCCTGCGTTTCCTAAAAATCAGTTTAATAGTCTGGGCCCCATGTACGGGCCGTATCAGATAGTAAGCTGATGAGAACAGATACTACACTCTGATTTTAGCTAAAAGGCCGAGAGGCGATAATTCTACAAGGATTGTCAAAGGTATTATAAAAATACGAGTAACAAAGTTTGTCAAACAATTTATTTCGGTTGCAATACCCAAATAACATTCAATTAACCTATCAGTTTGTCTTTAGATTTTTGTGAACAGTGCGAAACATTTCCCATAATATAAAAGTTTATCTCAAAATTTAAAATGGTAAATGGAAAATTTTCCAATCAAGACTTGGACAAAATTGTAACTCAAAAAACCAAAATTAGAAAAGATAACACCTTAAATCAGAGATAGGCTATATTCTCTTGGCCCTTTAGCCGACAATGATCGGAACCAGCATTGATGAATAACGTTAATTCACGGCAATTATGGGGGTTGGGGACAGAGAAAAGTATTTTTCGAAATCCAGAGAGAGCGATTCTTTTGTTTTTTCACTTTCTTTTACAAAATACCCCAAAAACACCCTTATTTAAAATGAAAATTGTCAATCCACCAGTCGACACCACTGGTATTGATAAAAAGCGTCAATTCATGGAAACTAGGGGAAAAGGCTGGGTCCAGTGAGCTAATCCCCGATATTTTTGTCCGACTTGTTAAAACTTAGCGCAATGCATTTAAACAAGTTTCCGATGGGTTTTATTTTTTATTTATTTTTTTGTATTCCTTCCTCAAAATAGATTTCTACGCACAGCACAAGAGGAAAGGGAGAGGAAGCGAAAGACTATTCTCCAGAATACAGGGAGGGGAAACTCGTTGTCTTCTCAATTTCTTTAACAATAATACACAGAGAAAAAAACAATCCCTTTTTCAATGATAATACCATGAAGAGATTTTTTTGAATCTAAGAGGACGAATGCAGGAAAAACATCTTGTAGAGAAAATTTCCTTCTCTGAATTAAAAGTTTTCCATATATATTCACTGGTTTTCCATATATGCTACATGGTAACAATGCAAGCTTTATTAAGACATTATTAAATTTGCTACAAATATGGAAACAAAAGCCGAATTTTAAATCACCTAAGAAAGATACACAGACACGAAATATTGAGACTTTATCAGATAAATGATTGCTTGCTTTATTTTATAAGTATTTGTCCTTTTCATTTGTCATTTACTTGAGTAATTCTATAATTCTTAATTTGTTATGGAGCTGGAAGGGGCAACTGCCCCTCCCCAACCTTTTTTTCCCCTCCCCCAAACCTCATTCCCCCTCCTTTTGAAATTTAGTTTCTTCCAAAATCTTGTCTAAACTAATATAAACCTATAAATTCAAGCATCTACAGAAACACATCTTTTTTTTTTCGAAGTAACTTTATAGTCCTTTTAGAGTACTAAATAGTACCTCTCTGGTACCAAATGGCTTCTTTTAAGTTTCTACTGCCTTTTCACTTGTTTTTGGAAAAAGGATCCCAACTTTGCCCTTGCATCTCCTTCAAGTTTGGATTTTGACGAAATTACGCCGCTGTAGAAAAGCAAAAGAAAATAAAAAAAAAAGTCCTATAAGAAGGACTCGAGCAAGAAGGACTTAGTAGAAACAAAGTAGGCTACAAGGAGGAAAGTTGCATTCCAAGATGGTGGTATCTTTTGATTTTTCACGGGCAGAAGATCAATCGCCTTATGCAGTTATAGTGTTTATGGATTTGAGTTAGTTTTGTTCAGATTTCTTGTGCAATGCTTTGCCTTTTACTTTTTAGCCTAAATAAATTACGTGGGTATGCTGTACGGATAATAAATCCAGAAACAGTTACTTTCTAAGACGAAACAAAAGAGAACTAAATGTACCTTGGACTTGGCTCGCTTTTACACCATCTAAGGGCTTAAGAAATAAATACAAGAATTGTTTTCATCCAATCTCTTACAGGCCCATTGGCCCATCACAAAGTCTTCTTCCTCTGGAGACAAAATAGATTTATGTAAAATTTAGGACGGTTCTGCAGGAAGGCCTACTAAAGAAACAAGGGTCAGTCCTGACCATACCAATTCCTTGTACCAAAATATGTTGCAAAATGCATTTCAGTCATCAACTATATATATATATATATATATATATATATATATATATATATATATATATATATATATATATATATATATATATATATATATATATAATTGTCAATCCACCAGTCGATTACTGGTATTGATCAAAAGTGTCAATTCATGGAAACTAGGGGACAGGGCCGGATTTGGATCCTTTCACGGTCTTGCAATGCTGTTAGGTAGGTGAAGAAAAATTTCACGGAAAATATATTCTGCTCAAATAAAAGATAGCCTAGTAAATTTGTTTAAATATTTAGGTGCCTACCTTTATAACTTCTAATGCTTGAACAACTAGTAACCCTGTATGAAGACTAATTCTGAGATAGAAACAAAAGAATTAAGGAAAATGTTTCTTCTTAAGAACTATCTCTAAATACAATCTTCCTACCGTAAAAACTGCATCCCCCCCTGATTCCTCCTAATCAGGGAAAATTCAGGTACAGACTATTTACAAGGTCGGGGAATAGGGGATTTAAACGGAAGTGACCCTAAAAATAGTAGTTATAAAATAATTTACATCGCAGTTTAAAGTAAATTTTGGTTATTAGGCTCACATTGTTTTCTTTTGAAGTTTTATGTTATTTCTTAACTTTTTTATCGCGAACCGTTGGTTAAAAATGTCAAATAATGTTAGTGTGAAGAAAAAGAGTAAGCAACCTTTGTATGATTTGTAGCCTATAGCTATCATGTCCAGGCATTAGATGGGCTGACATAGAAATGACAATCTCATTGAGTCAAACAGTTTGTGGTAACGAACTGTAGTAAGGAGCGCCCCGTCTCAATAGTAACCGAAACTCTAAAAAATAAAATTTATATACCAATAGTTATATAAAAAGAATCTTATTTTGTTTATTTTAAATATATAAGTTTCATCACATTTAGTCTTGCCCATCAAAAGTTAAGAGCCTGAGAAAATCTGTCTTATTTTAGAAAATAGGGGAAACAACACCCAAATTGTCATATATTCTAAACAAGAGTCACACCATCGCATTCAGCGTATCAGAGAACCTTATTACAGAAGTTTCAAGCTCCTATCTACAAAATGTGGAACTTTGTATTTTTTGCTAGAAAACAGATCACGGATGCATATTTATTTATTTCTTTTTTTTCCCAGGGGTGATCGTATCGACCCAGTTGTCCTAGAATGTCGCGAGAGGGCTCATTCTAACGGAAATTAAAAGTTTTAGTGCCCTTTTGAAGTTACAATATCGGGACGTGATATGGGGACGACTTACAACCCCCACAGTCCCCGTGGGAAGGGCTGTAAGTTACAAACTTTGACCAGTGTTTACATATAGTAATGGTTATTGGGAAGTGTACCGACGTTTTCAGGGGGATTTTCTTAGTTTGGGAGAGGGAGTCGTTGAGAGGAGGGGGTAATGTGGGAATATCTTTCCATGGAGGAATTTGTCATGGGGTAAGATAATTTTCATGAAGGATTTTCTAGCATTCTTTAAAAAACAATGAAAAGATAAATATGAAGAAGTATTTTCAACTGAAAGCAAAGAGCTTCATTAAAAATTAAAACGAAGAGAAATTATTACGCATATGAAGGTTTCACCTCTTTCTAATATCTCGCTACTTACGCTAAAGTATTTTTTGTAATTTCAACTATTTATTTTACGGCCTTCATGATTCAGGGGTCATTCTTAAGGAATTGGGACAAAATTTAATCTTTAGTGTAAAGAGTGAGGTATTGACGAGGGGCAAAGCCCCTCATAAACATAATAAAAACATAGAAATATAAAAGTTTGGTACATAATTTAATTCCTAAGTTACGTATATTTTTTACTAATAAAAACGTTCGTAAAAATTTAAAGTTCTAGTTACCTTTTTAAGAACCAAAAAATAGAGGGCGACTAAGTCCCCTCCTCCGCTCCTTTTTTTCTCAAAAATGTGCGATCAAACAATGAGAAAACAATTTAGCCGAAAAAAAAAATTAATATGCAAATTTCGTTTCAAATATTCATGTGCAGAGAGCCAAAATCAAAACATGCATTAATTCAAAAACAAGTTTAAAAAAAGACAAGTTTTTTTAACTGAACATAAGGAGCTACTTTAAAACTTAAAACGAACAGAAATTACTCCGAATAAAAAAGAGGCTGTTCCCTCCTCAACGCCTCACTCTTTACGCTAAAGTTTGACTCTTTCTCAAAGCTCTACTTTTGAAAACAATTAAAAAACTTTAGTGTAAAGAGTGAGAGGTTGTGGAGGGAACAACCCCTTTCATATACGAATGCACTTCTATTCGTTTTAATTTTTGATGTTGTTCCTTACTTTCAGATAAAAAATTTGTTTTTTTTTATTTAATGTCATTACGAGACTGCAATAAGTACTATATTTGGAACATGGAAGGCCGCTGGGGTGGTGGGAGGGGTGAAGGCTATTTGGTGACTATATAGTAAGCATCAGGTAACCAAAAGAAAGGAAAGCATAGTAGAAACTAGAAACAAACAATAAAAAAAGTGTATGATAGATAGATAGATAGATGGATAGATAGCGTATTTCAAAGCCAAATATACAGCCATGAACACACCACAATAACGATCATCATAAAACACTTAAATGAAACACTGCATTAACCTAATTCTAGTACTTAGGCTAATACTTGAAAAAAAAATGTTCGGAGGTTTTTTTTCCTTTTTTTATGGGGGATTTTCCAAGGAGGGGGGTCATTAGAATGAACAGGAAAAACCAATAAAGTGTCAATTGTCGTCAAAATTTCATTTTTAATTTAGCCTAAGTTTAAATTTACTTCTCTAATTTATCACCTGTTTGGTTTAAACTTTAATGTTACACCTTGCCTATAGGTTAAATTTTGTCTACGCTATTTAACTTACCTATCTAGAATCCAAAAACAAAATTTTTTGTTTTTGAATATTATTAATGAATTACTGAGATTAATGATTTGATAAAATTGCTACTGGCATGTCTTCACTATAAAAGAGCTATAATATTTTCTCGGTTAAGTGTTTGTTTTCTGTTTTAATTTCTAGCTGAAAGCAAGGAGTGTCCTTAAAACTTAAAACGAAAGAAATGATTCCGTATATGAAAGGGGCTGTCTCCTCCTCAACGCCCCGCTCTTTACGCTAAAGTTTTTTTTTATTGTTTAAAAAAGTAGAGTTGTGAGAAAGTCAAAATTTAGCGTAAGAGCGGGGCATTGAGGAAGGATAGTCCCATTCATATACGAAATAATTTCTGTTCGTTTTAAGTTCTTATGTCGCTCCTTACTTAAAGTTAAAAAAAAGTTTTTTTATTAATTTTTTGATCGTTTTTAATTAATACAGGTTTTGATTTTGGCTAGCCGTACATGAATAATTAAAACAAAATTTTCATATTAATTTAACTTTTTGTCTAAATTTTGTCTAATTTCAAAATAACAATTTTGATAAAAAGGGGTGGGGAAGGGGGCATCGTCGCCCTCCGAATTTTTTGTTTCTTTAAAAGACCACTAGACCTTTTGATTTTATTAACGAACGTTTTTATTAGTAATAAATATATGTAACATACAAATTAACTTACGTAGCGAACTTCTATGCTGATATATTTTTATTGCGTATATGAGGGGGATCAGCCCCACGTAAATACCTCGCTCTTTACCCTAAAATTTGAATTTTGTTCCAATTCAAGAGGAATGGCCCCTGGATAACAAACATCGTTTAATTAAAATAAATAGCTCTTTTGAAAATAATAATAATTCTTTAGCGTAAAGAGCAAGGTATTGAGGAGGAGAAAAACACCCTAATATGTGTAGTAATTTTGTTTGTTTTAAGATTGAATGTTGCTCTTTACTTTCAGTTAAAAAACTTATTTGTTTAATTTCTCCTTTTTTTAAATAATACTGGAAAATCCAGCGCGCTCTTCATGGAAATTTACTTCACCCATGGTAAATTCCTCTGTGGAAAGATCCTCTCACGTAACTCCCTCTTCCCGATCTCCCCCACCACCACCCGAAAAATCCCCCCTGAAAACGCCAGTGTAATTCCCAATAACCAACACGATATGTAAACTACTGACAAAGCTCATAACTGGCAGCCTTTCTGCTGGGGACTCTGGAGGATTAAGTGGTCCTCAAAGAGATAGTTATTAGATATTTTGACTATGCTGAACATAATGGCAAAATGGTAAAAATGAGCGTGTGAGGGGGCCTAGTTACCCTCCAATTTTTTGTTCACTTAAAAAGGCACTAAAACTCTTAATTTCAGTTAGAATTGGCCTTCTTACGATATTCTAGGACCACTGAGTCGATACGATCATCCCTGGGAAAAAAATTAAAATAAACATGCATCCGTAATCTTTCCTCTGTCAAAAATACAAAATTCTATATTTTCAAACAGTTCGTTGTAGCGACGTAGACACAGAAACAGTTCGTAGTAAGGAGCGACGGCTAAAAGTCATAGAATCTTGAAGAAAATACCACCATCACATTTGGCGTAACAAAAAACCACACTGTAGAGATTTCAAGCTCCTGTCTAGAAAAATGTGGAGCTTCATATCTTTTGCCAAAAGTTCGATCACGAGTGCGTGTTTATTTGTTTGTTTGTTTTTTCTTCTTTTTCACAGGGGTGATCGCATCGACGGTAGGGGTGACAGTGGTCCTAGAATGTCGTGAGAGGCCTCATTCTAATGGAAATGAAAAGTTTTAGTGCCATTTCTAAGTGACCAAAAAAATGGAGGTCAGCTAGGCCCCCTGCCACGCTCATTTTTTCCCAAAAGTCAATGGATCAAAATTTTGAGTTAGCCATTTTGTTCAGCATAGTCGAAAAACATAATAAGATGTCTTTGGTGACGACTTACTCCCCCAGAGTTCCCAGGGAGGGGCTACAAGTTACAAACTTTGACCAGTGTTTACATACAGTAATGGTTATTGGGAAGTGTGAAGACATTTTCAGGGGGATTTTTTGTTGTTGGGGGGGGGGGTGTTGAGGGGAGGAAGCTACGTGGAAGGATCTTTACTCGGAGGAATGTATCAAGGTGGTAGAGAAATTCCATGAAGAGGGCTCAGGATATTCTAGTATTATTTAAACAAAAACAATAAAAATAAATATGAAAAAGTTTTTCAACTGAAAAACTTTCAACAGCATTAAAACTTAAAAAGAACAGAAATTGTTACGAATATAAGGTCTTCATCTCCTCCTAAATACCTAGCTCTTTACGCCAAAGTACTTTTAGTAATTTCAACTATTTGTTCTACGGCCTTTGTCATTCTTAAAGAATTGGGACAAAATTTAAGCTTTAGTGTAAAGAGCAAGGTACAGACGGGGGGCAAACCCGCTCATATATGTAATAAAAACACACAAATATACAAATTCGTTACGTAAATTAATTTGTAATTTATGTATATTTATTACTAATAAAAACGTTCGTAAAAAAACTAAAAAGTTAGTTACCTTTTTAAGTTACAAAAATTGGAGGGCAAGTAGGCTCCAACGCCCCTTTTTTTTATTAAAATCGTCCGAACCAAAATATATGAAGGTCATTTAGCCAAAACAAATTAAGGTGCAAATTTCGTTTTAATTATTCATGTGTGGTCAGTCAAAATCAAAACATGATTTAATTAAAAAGCGTTCAGAAATTAAATACAAAAAATATATTTTTTAATTGCAAGTAAGGAGCGAAATTAAAAATTAAAACGAACAGAAATTATTCCGTATATGCAAGGGGTTGTCTCCTCCTCAATGCATCGCTCTTTACGCTAAAGTTCTTTATTTCTTTAAAAAGCAGAGTTGTGACGCAAAGTCAAACTTTAGCGTAGAGAGTGAGGCGTTGAGGAGGAGACAACCCCTTTCATATACGGAATAATTTCTGTTCATTTTATGTTTTAATGTCGCTCTTCACTTGCAGTAATTTATTTTTTATTTTTTATTATTTAAATAGTTGCAGATAGGAGCTTGAAACCTCTACAATAGGGTTCTCTGATACGCTGAATTTGATGGTGTGATTTTCACTAAGATTATATGACTTTAGGGGGGTTTCCCTCTTTTTTCGAAAATATGACATATTTTTTCAGGCTCTTAACTGTTGATGGGGAACATTAAATTTGATGAAACTTATATATTTAAAATCAAAATCAAAATCAAATTCTTATTACGTATATGGCCTACTGGCATCAAAATTCCGTTTTTTAGAGTTTTGGTTACTATGAGCCTGGTCGCTCCTTACTACAGTTCGTTACCATGAACTGTCTGATCTTTCAGTTTCAAACAAAGGCTAAGCTTTAGCCTTATATAAAAAAGATACAAATCTCAGCCTTAAATTATTTCCACGAAGGGCAGTTGTGATGAACTAGAAATTTCTTTGTACGGTGATAGCGACTGCTTGTTTGCAAACGGCTCTCTCGTGTCTAGCAGTTCGAAAAAGAAAATTTTTGGTGAAAGTGACAAATATTTTCAGAAATACTTACAATCCCGGGAAACTGAAGACATGTTCAAACACTGGCTCATAAATAAACCAAGTGTGATTCGGTAATTTGCCAATGATGTAATGCTGAACTGAGCTACCGTAAGGGAAATAATGATTTGACGAACCATGCTATGTTGAAAACCCACAAGAAAAATTTGGCCATTCCGAAGAATAATGCACGTATTTTCCGCAGGGAGAACATTCCATGGGGTAGGAGGTTTCCAGGGATAAATTTTGAGGGGAAATTGTACACTTGGGTGATTTGCCGGAATTCCTAAACAATTTTTTTATTTGTTTTAACTTTCTCATTGTTGACCCATTCTTACGCGTGGAGATGTTAGGGTAATTGTCAGGGATAAATTTTTGACGGGACTGAATTGTCTAGAGGATATTTCCGGGGAGAGGAGGGATTTCCGTGAAGGTGGAGCCGGATTTCCTGGCATTTAAAAAAAACATTTGAAATAAAATAATAAATTCTTTTGTTTTCATCTGAAAGTACGCTTAAGGAGCAACATTAAAACGAAAAAAAATATATTAATATATTACTGGGGTTGCCTCCCCCCCCTCGCCGCTTCAACACTTCTTTTTTGCGCTTCTGCTTGAATTTAGT
>NC_088879.1:36828436-36983436 GCF_032884065.1 Artemia franciscana | reverse complement strand
TTTAAATTAGTTATGGCGTCTACTCATTGGCTTTTTCACCATTAATTTTTGTAAATTTTATACAGTGTTTCTTCTTTTTTTCATATGGAAAAAAATGATTGACAATATATTCAAGGACTAAGTAACTAACGGCAGGATTTTTCTTCACTTTGAATATCGTATTATACACATAATTAATTAAGGTTCATGGACTTTGGTTTCTCCTCGAAAGGTGGGCGTCTATCCCGGATGTACGTCAATACCGTGCCAACGCGAAAAGGGGGCGGAGAAGTAGCCCCAACATCCCTGCGGTTTCCAAAAATCAGTTTAATATTCTGGGCCCTATATAGGGGCCGTAGTACTAGGTGAGACCAAGATGTTACCTGGTAAATCAATCCATTATCTTTGTGTGCTGTTTATTTTTATGCCCAAGTTTTTCAGGTAATTTTAATTGTATACTAAACGTTACTGATATTACAGATTTTGTAGACTTTGAAAAGCGTTATAGATTAGCTTGTTGTTGTGAGGCTTCGTAATCAATTTTGACAACTAGATTAATATTCTTGTTTTTATTTTATACTTGGTTTTCTATAATCTTAGTTTTCTATAATCCTACAAATATGGGGAGAAATCACCAGTTGCTTTATTTTAGCCTGTGAAGTTATGATTTTTGTTCATTTTAAGTTTCAATTTTGCTCTTTACTTGGCTCGGAAAAACTTGGTATTAAATTAATTAATTTAGTGGCGTGTCTGAACACACTTTAACTTCAATAGACTGTAGAGAATTTTCTTTCAGTTCATGGATAGGACATGGGCTGTTTGTAGGGGATGGGTGAGTTAGCACAATCGAATCCCTCTAAATTTTTCTCTCACTTGTAAACCTTATAAAAAAAAATATCAAAATATTCTTACTCTTGACCTATACAGTGAGTTAACTAATGAATATTTTTTTCAGAGATTCTAGGCAGGCTTTTCTTGCTAAAAGAAAACAAACCGTGTATTGGTCCAATAGGAGAGGCACAAAATAAGTCCATTATAATTACCACTAGCAATTATAATGGATGATTTTCCATTATAATTGTAAATCCGAGCGTGATTAACAGTGAAGCCTCTGAAAGAACCGAATATACTTGACTCTAGTTCGGCATTGTGGAGTGATATGCGAGGCGTAGCATAAGTGGGAGATGGTAACTTCGGCAATGAGGGGGGGGGAATTAATACCAGGTTCGTCGTCTCACTGAATTGGACTATCTGTCTTGGCTTTTTTTACAATTAACCATGACATGATGCCCACAACTATTCCATTTTAATTCAAAAATCAACTTACTCGGTCGAGGACTTTTTACACTTGGCCTTTTGAGTGAATTCACTAATGGATGGATGTTTTTTCAGTCCCTCCCTCGCTCCGAAAAATCCAAAGTTCCTGCAAGACCCTGTGTGGAAGCGATTAGCTATTTTTAAGGCACGGGATTAATTTAAGTCTTTCCTCAAAACCAATAGCTGTTAGTCAATAGATGCTAGTCAAATGCATACCAGGGAACAATACGTTCTACAATCCTTGGCACGAGCCAGGAATCACCAGTACCGGTAGAATTTCATAAAAAAAATGCTATACCAAAGAATTTCATAGAAACTTTATTTTACACGAAGATACTGAGTGGGCAACCCCTTGTAAAGGTTTCCAAATATTATATTATTTAATGTTATTCATCTAATTCTAACTCAAGTTTATCGGTTTTTTAAACTTAAAATTCCTTAAGTCCATCGAATTTGTACTGGACTCTAAAAAATAGCATATCTCTGCTGACCTTGTAAAGAGTACTTTTGAGATTTCATGATTATATTGAAATTTGGCTAATTTGCTAGAGCAAACTTTTAAAAAAATTTAACAGACAAAATGAAATTGAATACTGGAGTGAAATTAAATAAACTACAATTATTTGTGTAAGAAAAAAAAAAGAATTGTTAGCTCAAGGGTGAAGAGCAAGGAGTATTATCAGAGGTACCAAAAACAGTGTGAAAGCAGTACAGAATTTAGCAGTTGGATTAGTTTAGCTAGAAATACTACTGGTATGTTGGTTTTAGATATGGCACACTGCATAAACTGCAAGAAAGACCTAAAATGGTCTCAGGATAAGGCAGCCTTGCAGGTACACGCCAAAACGTCAGTGCACCTTTCTAGTGAGAGAGCCTGGATCTCACCACAAACTACGTTGTCTTTATGATATCACTTCCTAAACATATCTGTTGAATATCGTTTGTTAGAGCTGTTAGATAAAATTTCAAGCTTACAAGTGCATCATGATTTAACCTATAGCCTATATGACAACCGTACAAAGCTAGAAAAGTCATTACTAGGACAAGAGCTTCAGTGTAGGCTTGCTCTGGGCAAACAGAAAGTGACAAATCTGTGCGTCAGACACTTGGGCCAAACTTCGGGGAATACTTAGGGCCTGTTGAAACAGTACTACTTTTCTATAGTCGTGGATGAAACCAAGGACATGACTTCTGATAAACAGATGGCGAATTGCGAAACTTGTTGATCGTGGTTTAGGGACAGATGTTGATATGCTCGATATGTTCTCTTGCCGAAACAGTAATACAGATGGGGTATGTGACAAACTAAGCCAGTGTCTGCAAGCACTGGAAAACAATGGTTTTGACCTGCAGAACTGGGTTGGGTTTTGTGCAGACACGACCAACTCTTTGATGGGTTGTTGCCATAATTTCTGTGAAATTTAAGTTTTAATATTGCTGATTACTGTCAAAAGAAAATTTCTGATTGTTTTTAATATGTTAGTAGAATATCCGGCACCCTCTTCATGGCAAATTCCCTTCCTCCAATAAAAACTCCTCCATGTAAATATCCTCCCAAATACCCCCCTCTTTACAAAAAAATACCCCCCTGAACAACGTTTGAATGCTTCCGAGCAGGGCTGTATCCAGGATTTTTTTCGAGGGGGGGGGGCATTTTACACAATGACTTTTTTCGGGAGGATAGGGGAGGGGTTTGCACAAAAAACTTGTGATAATTACTTGACGATAATTATTAAATTTTTAGACTATTCTGAAAGAATAGTTATCTTAAAGTTTTGATCGGACGACTTTGGTGAAAGAATGAGGGAGGGAAGGGGATATCTGCTCCCCAATGTTTTCAGTCATTTGTAAAAGGCACTAGAACTTTTGACTTCTGATCAAGTGAATCCTTCCCCGATCCTCTACGACTATTGGTTTGATTTGATCGCCCCGGAAAAAAATAATCCAACAGTACATAAAGACACAAAAAACTTTTTAAAATGCATAAAAAGATTGTTTTTTCTATTTTTGGTACGTATTATTTTTGTTTTTGTATACTAAGCAAAAAGTGAATTTATACATCAAGAGAAATGTAAGTAACAATTAAATCCACGTTAAATTCAGAAAGAAATATTTCATTTTTGGATTGTTAAAAATGTCTTTGACTTAATTTACTGTCTTGCTTTGTCCTCTAAAAGCAGGTTCGTGAGCTCATCCCTCTAAAACTCAAAATTAGGTCATGTTCATGGCGTGCCTTTGAATTCAAATGTCGCGCAAGAGTTATTTCTCACATACCTCAGGGTCATAACTACGAAAAGTCATACTGTTGCCGCGCCAAAAAATTCTTTTAGTGAAATAACCATTTTGCTGAGAGTTTTATTTTTACAAAACCAACTTAAGTCCTTGTACATTTTCTTTGAGTATACTTTGATTCCCAATTATGCTGAGTTCCGCACCATTGATACTATTTAAGAGTCCCGATTAGACATAGTGAATGCTCTTTCGGGTTGGCAGATTTTATCAATTCTTCAACAATTTTACAATTGGTAAAACCCTTCAAAATGTATTTAACTTGTCATTAATAAGATTTCTTCAATCCTTGGAAACGTCGGTATACACTATTCAGTTTTTGTAAACCCAAAAAAGATACTGATGTAGAATAACCACAAACAACCCAGTATTTTCTCTCTCTTGAGCCCGAATAATTGCAACTCTGGGTTGTAGTGATATTATTTTGCGTATTTAAATTTATTTTTGAGCAATTCACTTTTACATTACTTATAATAATTCAGTTTTGACTCAACTAATATTTACCTAAAACAATGTGTAATTTGTTCCAGGACATGAGTTGGAAATATGAGGAGTCTTTCAGGTTAGCCAAACGTGTTGTCTCTTCAATGACATTACGTTTGGAATAACCCTTCAAAAATTGTTACGTTTTGGGACGATAGTTTTCGTTCTTCAATTCTAAAAGAAATTACGGATACAATATAGAAGTTTTAGTAAACTGAGTAGAGTGTTTTTATTCTTTTGTTTTAAAGCATAAACAGTTTTAAATATTCCTAAATCAAAATCTTTTATATTGTCTATTAATTACAAATTTTAATCATAAGAAAATTTTATCAAAATATAAAATAAAAAGTAAGTACAGGACTTTTGAGGAAAGAATCAATAAAGTAATGAAGTAATTGAGGGATTGACTACTCCCTAGTTGAAATTCATTAGCTCTTGCGTTTAAGTGTTTTTGAAATTAAACAGGGCTCGATAGAATATATTATTTTAAGCTTAAGGCTAGCATTTAAGATCGTAAAAAACAAATATGTTAATTTTGGAATTAGGAGTAAAGTTTTCAGGGTAAGTTTCAAATTCTTAGTCGTGGAATTTACAGAAGAAATATTAATAAAATCTAAATCTGGCACAGAAGAGGGAGAAGGGGGAGATTATACAATACGCGGAGTAGAAAAAGTATGATTCATGACCCCAAGCCTTCTTATATAAATATTATGTAATTAGTTAGGAGAAAGAACCCAAATGCTTTCATTTACTTTTTTCCTAATTGCTATAGCAACAGAAGGGTTGAACAAAAACGTATTTATTTTTATTTGACCGTTAGACCTAGTAAATCAAATAGTTCGTGGTAACAAACTGTAATTACGGAGGGATGCGGCTCAATAGTAACCGAAAACGATAAGAATCAAGGTCTTGATAATAGTAGATACATAAAAAAAAAATTGAATTTTGATGTTAATGGTGCTTAATTGCTACAGTTGCTTTGGGTGACCTCATTCAACAAAATGGCTGCGAAGTATAGCTACAGCTAGGGCCTTAAGTGTCCGTCCTTGATAAGACCTTTTTTAGGGTAGAGCTCCACTATAGTCATCAATTTTTGTAAGAATGTCCGTATAAATCTCCAATCCTTAGCAGATATAAGCATCTAGAAAGGGGCTTATATTGTAATAGAACAGAGGTGCAACAGCCCCTCCCATACTTCAGCCTGCTATCCACCGAGACCCGAGTTTGCCCCCCAGCTGAAATTTGGATTCTTCCAAAATCTTGTCAAAACTAAGACAAAGCTTCATAATTCAAGTATCAACTGAAACAGACCAGTTGATATGGCACTTGGCATTAAACAAGTGACATATAGCGATCGCAAATTCTGTTGGTCTGTCTGTCGGTCTGTTTGTTGGTCCCGGTTTTGCTACTTTAGGCACTTCCAGGTAAGCTAGGACGACGAAATTTGGCAGGCGTATAAGGGACCGGACCAGATTAAATTAGAAATAGTCATTTTTCCGATTTGACCATCTAAGGGGGGAGGAGTGAGGGGGCCGGTTAATTTGGAAAAAATAGAAAAAATGAAGTATTTTTAACTTAAGAAAAGGTAATGGGATCTTAATGAAATACGATGTTTAGAAGGATATCGTGTCTCAGAGCTCTTGTTTGAAATCCCGACCGGATCTAGTGATTTTGGGGGAGTTGGAGGGGGAACCTAAAATCTTGGAAAACGCTTAGAGTGGAGGGATCGGGATGAAACTTGGTGGGAAAAATAAGCAGAAGTCCTAGATACGGGATTGACATAACTGGAACGGATCTTCTGTGTTTGGGGGAGTTGGGGGGAGGGTTGATTCGGAAAAATTAGAAAAAATGAGGTATTTTTAACTTACGAAAGAGTGATCGGATCTTAATGAAATTTCATATTTAGAAGAACCTGATAACTCAGATTTCTTACTTAAAATTCTGACCGAATCCAGATTCATTAAGGGGGGAGGAGCTGGGTGGGGGGAACCGGAAATCTTAGAAAACACTTAAAGCGGAGAGATCAGGATGAAACTTGGTGAGAAGAATACAAAAAAGTCCAAAATACGTGACTGACATAATCAGAACGGATCCACTCTGGATCCGATGACATATAGGGGAGTTGGGGGGCCTAAAATCTTGGAAAATGCTTAGAGTGGAGGGATCGGGATGAAACTTGGTGAAAAAATAAGCAGAAGTCCTAGATACTTGACTGATATAACCGGACTGGATCCACCCTCTTTGGTGGAGTTATGGGGGGGGGGAGTAATTTGGAAAAATTAGAAAAAATGAGGTATTTGTAACTAACGAACGGGTGATCAGATCTTAATGAAATTTGATTTTTAGAAGGATCTTGTGCTTTAGAGCTCTTATTTTAAATCCAGATGCAGTGATATTGGGGGGAGTTGGATGAAATCCAGGGGCAACTGACCCTCTCCCCATTGGCACCCCTGGTAAACACTTGCAATGCAAGGCCCTTCAAACAGGATATACTTGGGCTGCTTGTATTTTAATAAAATATCTTGACAACTTTGGGACATATGATTTTATTTTTCTGCCGATAGTTCAGGATTCGAAGATAATTACCTTGTGTCACTATAAGAGATGGGCAGCATGTTTATCTTGGCGGCAGTCGAAGATTTGCGCTTATAGCTTGTAAAATATATTCAGTCATGCTTTTACAAAAGGTAAACTTTATCTCTCTCTTTATCCCTCTCTCTCTCTCTCTAAGGTAAACTTTATCTGGAAATTGTTCACCTTTAAATTTGTTTTCTTCGAAAGTTTCGTGAGGTGTACTTTATGGACCAGCACGAATTAA
Source organism: Artemia franciscana (assembly GCF_032884065.1). Lineage (NCBI taxonomy): Eukaryota > Metazoa > Arthropoda > Branchiopoda > Anostraca > Artemiidae > Artemia > Artemia franciscana. Next base: position 36,976,550 of record NC_088879.1, on the reverse strand, counting down.
GGTGTCACAAAGTCACTATCCCATTATTGTTCTCCCTAATTTTTTGTTCAAACACTCCCCTCACAGGGGCCCTAACTTCCCAAACTAGTCACTTTCCAAAACAACTCATTATATTTATTTACCACTTGCGAATTTAACAAAAATATTAACAAACAAATCACATATTTTACCTGATCGAAAAAATCTTATTGGCTCGTAACACGAGAATTTTTTGCAAGCCTTTTTTGTGCCTAAGAAGTTTTTTTAAAGCTCTTGTTAGCCACCGATGTAATACATGGCTAGCATAATGTGTTTTTCTCACTACTAGATGGCGGCCGATCACTCGGGGTGGGGATTTTTTCTTAATCCTAAGATATGTGTGCAGTTTTCAGTGATATTATATACAAATCTTTTGATTGCTAAAGGAGTGACCTCTTACTGTTACCGTGGGTCAAGTACAAATGTTTTTAGTTTTTTTCACTCACATCTATACAAAATTTCTGAGCCAAAACAAATTCTTCTAATTCTTTCCACCATTTAGTGTAAATTGTTGTTAAGTCTTGTAACACTGACTTCTTCCAAAATCCCGTTGTTTTCACAACATTTCTCACGTGCCCCTATATCTTCCATGTGGAAGACCCACATGTCATCTTCGAGAAAGCTTCCTTGTGGGGGAAATTTTCCCCTCAAGGAATTTGCCTTGAGGAAATTCTTTGAGGGGGAAGGAGGGAGCAAGCGATAGTATTAGTTTTTTTCTCACCAGAATATCAATATGCATGTTTCTCATATTCGTCTTTTAATATACCTTTTTTTAATTGCTTTCTTACTTCCATGCATATTTACAAAATCAATCAAAACTTATAAAAGAACAAATTTAAAAAAAACAATTGTCATTCTAATTTTAGGCTATTAGTGTAAAGATCTTTTACAAATGAAAAGAAATAAACATTGCCGCTGAAAACCGTAAATTATAATACAAGCAGGACATAAAACTAGAAAAATACACTGGACGAGATACACTGGATTATGATGTAAGAATTGTTTTCTAACTTCATGCTGTCCAAACACTTTACCCCCACCCCTGATATACAAGTAAATAGCTCCATTTATGCGTCTAATGTATTTTGTCACCAACCCCTTGTTTTTCACTGAGCGTAAGCTAATTATTTCTTAATACAGACAGATAAAAAACCGATTCTAGGTTTGTTCTCTAGTTTTACGTATCATAATTCTTGAGTTGGGTCAATTTAACAGAAAAGTAACAATAATATTCATTCATCGATACTATTAAATACAAAAACAGGTTTTCAAATAAAAGTAAACAGCAATACAATTTCTTTAAAATGAAGAGAAATATCCTAGCAAAGTAAAGAGAAACACAAATTTTTGAAATGAGCAAAAATTGTTCTCTAATTAATATGGGCTATAGTTTTCTCAGCCACTCCCCTTCCACTCTGTATGCTAAAATTAGACTTTTCATCCAATTCTGTGAGAACGAATCATGGGCGGCCATAGACTAATCCTCGTGGGCACGGGAGGGGGGAGTCTTACCCCCCTCCCGTGTTTGATAAACTTCAAAACAAAAATATACAAATATAAGGCAGCGTCATTCAACCAGGGAGAAGGCTGGTTCTGGAGCCCCCCTGCTCATCCTCACAGGCACCCTTGGAACGACTGCTTAAACACAAGGGCCATTTAATTTTACCAGAAAAGTTCTAATTTTTGAATATATTGATTAAATGAATACACCATCCTCATCTGCATATAGGACAAATTTAAAGGCAATCATTGAAGAATAAGAAGGGTTCATCGATTGAAAATTGAAATTTCTAGTTCTTTTTAAGAGCAAAAGGGATCAGAGGGCAATTAGATACCCCCCCCCCCCAAAAAAAAAAACTCAACGCCATTTTATCCCAAACCCATCCAATAAAATTTTTGTGACAGCCATTTTGTTAAAAATAGCTCATACATCAGATAATAAAAACTCCGGGGTTGACAAAAACCCACGGCCCGGGGACAAGTATTGTAAGTTATACCCTGGGGGCATATATAGTTCTTATAGAAGGGATGCTCGTACAAACAATAGAGACGGCTCATTTGATTCGAAACTGAAAGTTTTAGTTCACTTTCAAAGATCCAAAAGAGATCAGAGGGAAACTAGCCCCCCCGCCCTTTTTCCCCAAATACTACAAGATAAAATATTGAGATATACATTTTGTTAAAAATAGTTCAAATGTCAGATAATAAGACTCCGTGGTCGACGAACCCCCCTCCCCCCCCCAGGGCTAGGGGCAGACGTAGTAAGTTATGCCGTGGGGACATACATGGTTCTTATAGAAGATTAAATTTAAAAAAAACAAGTTATTTTAACTGAAAGTAAGGAGCGACATTAAAACTTAAAACGAACAGAAATTACTTCGTGTATGAAAGGGGCTGCTTCCTCATCAACGTCCCGCTCTTTACACTAAAGTTTGGCTCTTTCTCTCAACTCTACTTTTTAAAACAGTAAAAAGCTTTTATGAGTCAAAAGGGATCGGAGGGCGTCTTCTCCCCCCCCCCCCAACAAACACACACCCTCTTTTCCGCAAATGCATCCGATCAAAATTTTAAGATTGACACTTTGTTTAAAATAGTCCTTAAAACAAAACTTCGAGGTCAACATCCCCCCCTCCTATAGCCCAGGGGAAGAGTTTCAACTTATACCCTGGGGTATATAAAGTTCTTATGGAAGAAGTGGTCGCATAAACCTCGGAGGAGACTCAAATATTCAGAAATTCAAACTTCTAATTCCCTTTTTAAGAGTCAAAAGTGATCCGATTGCAACAATCGGATTGCAACAATCGGGGGGGTACAACTACCCCCCCCCCGCAAGGCCTCTTTTTCCCTAAGTGCACCTGATCAAAATTTTGCAATAGCCATTTTGTTCAAACTAGTTTAAATATCAAAAAAAAAAATCAGAGGTCAACACAGCCCCACCAGAGGTCGGGAGTAGCATTGTAAGTTTTGACCCTGGGGCAGATAAGGTTTTTTGTAAGGTAAAATCAGAGGTGGTTCATTTGATTGGAAATTTAAATTTCTATGTACCCTTTTAAGATTCATCAAAAGTGTTCGGCAGGCATACACTCTCCCCCCCCCAACTTCTTTTCCTAAAATGTATCCGATCAAAAGTTTAATACAGCCATTTTGTTCCAAATATTCCAAATAACAATGACAGAACTTCGAGGTCCATATAACCGCCACCCCCTCAAAACCCAGGGGGAAGGGTTGTAACTTATGCTCTGGAGGCATTTAAAGTTCTTAAGGAAAGGTAGTCGTATAAACTACGGAGGGGACTCAAATGACTAGAAATTGAAAGTTCTAGTTCCCTTTTTAAGATAAAAAGTGATCCGATAGCAACTAGCCTCCCCTCACCACAAATCCAATCAAACAGTTCGTGGTAACGAACTTTAGTAAGGAGTGACCTGGCTCAATAGTAACCAAAACTCTAAAAAATTGAATTTCGATCCGATAGCAACTAGCCTCCTCTCACCACAAATCCAATTAAATTTTTAGAAGGTCATTATTTCCGAAATAGTCAAAAGGTGAAACAATAGAAATAGTTATTCTTTGCGGGGTTGACAAAAACCTCCTACAGCCCCCAGGGCAAGGGCTGTAAGTTATACAAGCTGTCTATTGTTCATATGTAAGGTTTTTATCGAAGGGGTAATTGTATAGATTTCGAAAAAGCCTCTTTCGATTAAACTGAGAGTCCTGGATCCATTTTTAAAGTCAAGAATAATCAAACAGTAGGCAGCCCCCCCCCCAAGTCTTTTTTCTAAATGCTTTCAATCAAAACGGTATGTTAGCTATTTTCTTCAAAATCGTCCAAATGTCAAATAGCTATGGTTCGGGTTTGGAACCCCCATCCCCCAGGTCTGGGAAAAGGCCTGTAAGTTATACTAGCAGCTCGTTGTCAATATATAAAGCTTCTATGGAGGGTGTGGTCACATAAACTTTGGATGAAGTTCATTCTATCAGAAATCAAAATTTATTATGCCCTTTTTAAGAATCAAAATGATGTAAAAGTATCAAGCCCCCCTCCCTTGTGTTTATCCCCCCAAATACATCTAACAAAAATTTAAATAGCCACTTTGTTTAAAATAGTCCTAAATTCGAATTGCTATAACTTAGTGGTTGAGAAATCCTCCATAGCCCCTAGTGAAAGGATTATAACTTATGTAAGTTGGCCATTATTAGAATACAAGTTTTTTTTTGTTGAAGGGGTGGTCGTATTAACTTTGGCAGGAGCTCATTTAAATGAAAGTTTTTTTTTAAGAGTCAGAAGAGATCAATTGGCAATCGGCCCACGTCCCACTTTCCCAAAGCGCATCTGGTCAAAATTTTAAGATAGCCATTTTGTTCAAAATAGTTCAAAAGGCAAATAAGTTTGCTTCCAGATTTGAACCCCACCTCCCAAGCCCCGTGAAAATGGCTCTGAGTTAGAGAACTTACTTGTTGTTACTTTGATACTTTGTTTACTTTGATATCTTGTTTACTTAGATACTTTCTTTACTTTGATTAAATAAAAAAAAACAAGGTTTTTTAACTGAAAGTAATGAGCGACATTAAAACTTAAAACGAAGCAGAAATTACTCAATGTATGAAAGGGGCTGTTCCCTCCTCAATGCCCCGCTCTTTACGCTAAAGTTTGACTCTTTCTCTCAATTCTACTTTATAAAACAGTAAATAACTTTAAAAAAAACTTTATTAAAGTTTGATGTTAAAAAAAAATTTAAATAAGACATTTTATTTAAACTTGAATCTTTTTGCAATCAAAAACGAACAAAAATTAATTTAAAAACTTTCCGAAAAAGAAGCTTTTCAAAGAAAATTCAAGGCCATATTAAACTTAGGATCAGCAGATACATATACCTATTAAAATCAAACAGTTCGTGGTAACGAACTGTAGTAAGGAGCGACCCGGCTCAATAGTAACCAAAACTCTAAAAAATGGAATTTTGATACCAATAGCTACATCAAAAGAATTGCATTTTAATGCTGGTTTTAAATATATAAGTTTCATCAAGTTTAGTCTTACCCATCAAAAGTTACGAGCCTGAGAAAATTTGCGTTATTTTAGAAAATAGGGGGAAACGCCCCCTAAAAGTCATAGAATCTTAACGAAAATCACACCATCAGATTCAGCGTATCAGAGAACCCTACTGTAGAAGTTTCGAGTTCCTATCTACAAAAATGTGGAAATTTACATTTTTTGCCAGAAGGCAGATCACGGATGCGTGTTTATTTGTTTTTTTGTTTGTTTTTTTTTTCCCCAGGGGTGATCGTATCGACCCAGTGGTCCTAGAATGTTGCAAGAGGGCTCATTCTAACGGAAATGAAAAGTTATAGTGCCCTTTTAAGTGATCAAAAAATTGGAGGGGCACCTAGGCCCCCTCCCACGCTAATTATTTTCCCAAAGTCATCGGATCAAAATTCTGAGATAGCCATTTTATTCAACGTAGTCGAAAAACCTTATAACTATGTCTTTGGGGACGACTTACTCCCCCACAGTCCCCGTGGGAGGGGCAACAAGTTACAAACTTTGACCTGTGCTTACATATAGTAATGGTTATTGGGAAGTATACAGGCGTTTTCAGGAGGATTTTTTTGGTTTGGGGGAGGGGTTGAGAAGAGGGGGATATGCTGGGGGAACTTTCCTTCGAGAATTTGTAATGGGAGAAGAAAATTTCCATGAAGGGAGAGCAGGATTTACTAGCATTATTTAAAAAAAAACAATTAAAAAATAAAAGTGAAAAAGCTTTTTCAGCTGAAAGTAAGGAACAGCAATAAAACTTAAAACAAACAGAAACTATTACCCATATGAGGGGCTCACCTCCTTCTAATACCTCGCTCTTTACGCTAAAGTATTTTCAGTAATTTCAACTACTTATTCTACGGCTTTTGTGATTCAGGGGGTCATTCTTAATGAATTGGGATAAAATTTAAGCTTTAGTGCAAAGAGCGAGGTACTGACGATGGGGCGAATCCCCTCATATATGTAATAAAAACATGAGAATACAAAAATTCTTTACGTAAGGTAATTTATAAGTTACGTAAATCTTTTACCAATAAAAAGATTCGTAAGAAATTAAAAGTTCTAGTTGCCTTTTTAATTAACCAAAAAATCGGGGGGCAACTAGGTTTCGTCCCCCGCTCTTTTTTTCTCAAAATCATTCGATCAAAATTATGAGAAAGCCATTAAGCCAAAAAAAAGAGGCAAATTTCGTTTTGATTATTCCTCTGCGGAGAGCCAAAATCAAAACATGCATTGATTCAAAAACGTTCAGAAATTAAATAAAAAAAACAAGTTTTTTTAACTGAAAGTAAGGAGCGACATTAAAACTTAAAACGCACAGAAATTACATCGTATATGAAAGAGGCTGCTTCCTCATCAACGCCCCGCTCTTTACGCTAAAGTTTTTTACTGTTTTAAAAAGAAGAATTGAGAGAAAGAGTCAAACTTTAGCGTAAAGAGCGGGGCGTTGATGAGGAAGCAGCCTCTTTCATATACGATGTAATTTCTGTGCGTTTTAAGTTTTAATGTCGCTCCTTACTTTCAGTTAAAAAAACTTGTTTTTTTTATTTAATACAAACTAGAAGCGACATGAAGTGACATTTAAAAAAAATGAAACCCAAAACGAACAGAAATTAAAAAAACAATCATAGCAAAAAACATACAATAGGTACTAAAATAAATGAATAAATAAATCTTGAAACAAGTGAAACTTAGATTGAATACGCAAATCAAGTTTGAAACAAGCAAAAATCACTATAAACAAGAATTTGGGTTTTGCCTCCTTCTCTCACTGTAAAAGTCTAAAACCTACTGCGTCATTGGCGCTTTACTGAAAACTATATGTATGTTCAGCAGTCTTGGAAAGTACAACTAAAATCAGACTGAATATTTGATATATAATAATACCAATTGTTGAAAGACAATTAGTTCAAGATTTTATTTCGCTGTAATGTTTATTTTCATTTTCAATGCTGTAATAACTTGAAAAGATAATATTTATAATATAATTCGTTTCCAGGGAAGCGCCAATGTCGGAGTAGGCTTTACAGTTTTACAGTTATGGAGGGGTGCAATATCCAAATTCTTGTTTGTAATGAAACTATATTTGTCGTGAACAGTCTTGAAAAGAACTAATAAAATTAAATTGAATATTTGACGTATAATGACAATTTTTGCTGAAAGCTCATTACTTCAAAATTTAATTCGACTCTAGTTCTTATGTTTATTTTCAATGTAGTAATAAGTACAGAAGAAAATATTTGTAATATAATTCGTTTTCAGTAAAAGCACCAGTGATTTAGACTTTTATCAAATAAATGAAAAAAAAACTCAAAATGTTGAGTTGCTTTATGTTCTCATTGAAGTAACTCTTATAGCTTCTTTTCCCTACGTGGATCAATAGCGACATATATAATATCAATAGCGACATTGTATTTATTATTACTGGTGGTGGTTTTATTTGTTTTTAATTTAGTGTTTTTTCTTTTTATCTTGTGCTGAGAACACTTAGTTTAGATACAGGCGAAATATCCGCGTTATTTTAGTCTTTTCTAATTCTTATATGTTTTTAAATTGATGCAGATTATGATTTTGGCTTACCGTACATGAATAAGTATAACGAAATTTGCCTATTAATTTTTATATTTTTTGGCTAAATGGCTTCCTCAAAGTTTTGATTGGACGATTTTGAGAAAAAAAGGGCAGGGGAGGGGCCTGGTTGCCCTCTATTTTTTTAGTTACTTAAAAAGCCCACTAGAACTTTTAATTTCATTTGATAAAGGTTTTTTATTAGTAAGAAATATGAGTAACTTATAATTTAACTAACGCAGTAAATTTCTATGTTTGTATATTTTTGTATTTTTTGTATATATATGTATATTGTACTTTAGGAAAAATATGAGCTTGGGAGGGGGCTTAGTTGCCTTCCAATTTTTCGGTCACTTAAAAAGGACGGTATAACATTTAATTTCCGTTAGAATGAGCCCTCTCACGATAATCTAGTACCACTTAATCGAAACGATAGCCCCTGGGAAAAACACCCAAAACACATACAAAAAAACATATCAACAAATAAACAAGCCTCCGTGATCTTTCTTCTGGCAAAAAAAATACAAAATTCAACATTTTTGCAGATAGGAACTTAAAACTTCTACAGTCGGGTTCTCTAACACGCTGAATCTGATGATGTGATTTTCATTAGGATTCAAGAAACTTTAGGGGATATTCACCTTTTTTGGAAAATAAGGCAAATTTTCTCAGGTTTTTAACTTTTTATGGGTTAGATTTTATTTGATGAAACTTATATTTTTAAAATCAGCGTAAAATCTGTCATTTGATGTATATATTGGTATCAATTGGTATCAATTTTTAAAGTTTCGGTTACTATTAAGCTGGCTCGATCCTTACTACTTAATACCGATTGATACTTAATATTTGTTTGATGCATAATAACTGCTTGATATATGAGATTAGATTGCAATTTAGCTTGGAATAGCTGTTCTTCTGTGTTTATGGATCTGATAAGTTACAAAAAGACAATATTGTCCGTTAATTCTTGAAAACAAATTAGTATTGGGTAAAAACTTCAAAGTGAATTTTTTCCCCCTTTGATGAATAGATACAGGGTATAATCTGGGCATTAGATAAAGGGATAGGGGCTGGGCATTAGATACATGGGTATAAACTGCATACAGAGGTAAGAGCTGAGCATAGATACAGGATCCGGAGATGGACATTGAATACAGGGGTATAAGTTAAGTATGGATACAGGGGTATGAGCTGAGCATAGATACAGGGGCACTAGGGCATGAGCTTGAATGCCCAATATACTCAAGAGATCTTAAACTCGTTTTTGAATCTTGCTCTGATGCTAGTGTTAGCCAATTCTACTGGATATTTTGTATTTTGTAAATCATCAAATTGTCAAACAAAAGCTCCCTTTTCCTTAACTAGGCAAATTTCTTGCATCGCAGTAACAAAGAGGCTTAGGGTTGGCATAATTTTAGAGGGGTTTAAAAAGTGTAAGATGTCACCTTGAATCCGCCGATTCAGAAAAATATTTCAATCCAAAGAGTGGCGGCCCTGAAATAAACATTTTTAGGGATAGTATTTTACAGGCTAGATGTAGAAATCTACTGAAGCGATTAGCTTGATATAGACCCCCATTGGTACTATAAGGTCATTTGTAGAATCAAAAAGGCAAATCTTGAAAAAGATAGGTGTATCAGTGGCATATTTGTGAAGAGGAGAACTTTATTGGCACCTTTAAGGACTTAGTGGATTTGAGGACGAGTTAATTTCCAAGCCCAAATTTGCCAAGGGGCCACTAGGCCCGGATCTATGGGCCCAAAACACCAGTAAGTACAATAAATTATCACTGAGTGATTTTTATCTTGAAGAAACAGGAATGATACGATTTATTGTCGAAGTGCCGCGCGGCCTATTCACAGTAAAGCGATTTTTGTACAACATAGGAATTCCGTTATTACTTATAAACTATCAGATGTCTCCCAAGATTAACAACTGAGCGTTTGGTAATACATTCTTTTCATTACTTTTTGCTCATCAGTTATGTTCTTTTCTTCCAGTATCATCTAATATTTGGGGATTTCCCCTTTAATCTTGCAAACACGGAGCAGCAAAAACGCTTGGATCTGGAAGGGTCAAAGCTTTAAATCCGGCTCAGGTGATTTCAAAGTATTCTTGAGCAAAAGATCGCCTGAAAAGACTTAAAAAAACGGAAACTTTGATGACTTAAAAAGGTTGGGTAAACCTCTATGGGTATGACGTATAGAGGAATTTCTATATAAATATATATATATATATATATATATATATATATATATATATATATATATATATATATGTATAACAATGAGTGTTCAGCATTGAAAATGGAAAAGAACTTTTTTCTTAGTATGTCGGTATTTAATTTGGTACAGAACTTACTATGCTTATTATCAATGGCAGCGCAATAGTGCCACCTAAGTAAAGAACGATGTGGGCACGATGTATTATTTATTTTATCATATTTTTTCTCTTAGACCAGGGCGCTTCGTAAAGAAAAGGTGGTCTTAGAAACATCAAAAGGGACTTATTTGATGGGATATTGAAAGGGCTACTGAACTCTTAACAGTCAAAAGTGAGTGGAAGGCAACCAGGTCCTCCCACGTCAATCATTTCTCCAAATACATCCAACCAGAATTTTGAGATGGCAATTTTATTCAGAGTAGTTGAAAGGTCTGAAAATTATGTCTTGATGATGACAAGCTCCCCAAACAGCCCTCAAGGTAAGGGTTTTAAGGTGTGCACTGGGGGCATGTAAGGTTTTTAAAGAAAGGATGTTCGAATAGACCTTGGAGGGGGCTCAGTTGATTGCCAGTCAGAAGTTCTAGTGTTATTTTCAAGAGTCAAAGCAATTGGAGGGTAGTTATCTCCCCATGTCGTGGATCATAGGCAGCATTATTAAACTCCCAATGTTTAGCGATGGCTAATTTTTTTTAGCGTAGATGAAAAGTCCTATAGTTATGTCTTTCAAGATCACCTCCCCCCCAGAACCTCCAGGGAAAGTGTCTTGAATTATGCAAGGTTCTTATAGAAAGATTGGTCATATAAACTTAAGTGGGGGCTCATTAGATTGGAAACTGATGGTTCTAGTGTCCTTTTAATAGTTGAAAGCGATTTGAGAGAGACCTGCCCGCACCTTATCCATCATTTCCCCAAATATATCCTTACAAATTTAGAGAATGCCATTTTGTTGAGCATATTTAAAAGGTCCAGCAATTAAGTTCCTGGGGATGACAACCCCTTCCGCCTAAAGGCTCTCAGGGAAAGGTATACATGTTATATTAGATGCCTATTGTTAACAATTACTGTGTTTATGAAAATAGTTGTCCCATAAACTGTGGATGTTACTCATTCAGTTGAAAAATCCGAAGTCCTAGTGTCTTTTTTAAAAGTCAAAAGTTTGTCAAAATAGCTGAAGATCATACAAAAAGGTTTCAGGGTTGAAATGGCCCCTCAGGACGTGGGACAAGGTTGTAAGCTATGTTCTAAAGGCAAAGGAGGTTTTTTGTGGTATGTGTGGTTGAAGGGGATCTGATGTTTAATATTGGGAAATATTTTGTCTTATCGAAAATTAACAAGAATATAGCATATAACAAAATATATGATTAGCTCACGAACGCCGGTCTATTAAGGGAAATGCGATTTGGTTTTAGACAGGACCATTCGCCATCACATGCTGCACCTCAAATTAGTGATACTATAAATAATAGCTTTAAGCGTGGTGAAATTCCTCAGACCGTGTTCGGTGATTTCCGAAAGGCTTTTGATACAGTTGATTTTGAAATTCTAACTAAACGTTTAGAACGCCTTGGTGTGAAGGGTGCTTGTTTGAATTGGTTTAAAATCTTTTTGTGTGATAAATCTGTTCATGTTGTTATTAATAGCGTTGTGTTTTCTATTTTTGAAATCAATTGAGGCGTTTTTCAGGGATCTTTTTTAGAATCACTTTTGTATCTAGCTTACTTTGATGCTATTCAATTTCATCTGCCAGTTTGTTTCCTTAACATCCTTTGCTGATGACATTGCTATAACTGTTTCTAGCTGGATGATTGGATATTTACTTATAAAAGCTAACAGGGTTTTAAAGTCATTTTATATATTAAAAGTTTGAGTCTTTTGTCAGTAAATGTGAAAAAAAACATCTTATATTTTAGAGTTGAAAGTCTATCAATTATTGATAAAAAGTGGTTTTTTAACGGTAAAGCTTTGTCACAAGTGCAATAGTATCTTTAATTTATCTTGGATGCAGCACAGTAACCTAGCCGCAGTAAAAGTTGCAAGAGGCTTAGGAATGTTATGTAGATTTAAAAATATTTTACCTCTATCAGCCGTTTTAACTTCATATTATGCAATAACGAGCCCGATATTTCCAATGGTTGTGTCAAATGGTTAAAATATTTTTGTGTGAATTTCAGAAGAATTGCAAACCCCTCACACTATATTAATTATTATGAAACTATCTCATTGTTTTACATTGTCGTTTGTGCTTGTTTCTTCACTATCGGTTAAATAATGAAGTTGTCAGCCTATCGAAGCTTTTGAAACGGTATGTTCAAACAAGAACGCAATCAGTTATCACATGACAAAAGGCTATTCCTCATGGTTGAAAAAACAACAACTACAAAATAATATCGAAAGAAGGGACTAAATTGACTTTGCAGCCAGTTGAACTTTGTCCTTTTTAATCGTAGACATCGTGACGGATGAAAACTTGGAACAATTTCTTATATAATCTAGTTGGTATTATAAAGCTATCCGTAACTTTTCAGGATTAAAATACCATAGGTGACACTAATTATTACGAAACTACTTCATTGCTGTACGTTATCGTTTGTACTCGTTGCGTAAACACTTAGTTCAGTCAGATTTAAAGAGATCGAATACAATGTGCATCAGTTTGCACAAATTTCTAGCCCAAAGTGAAGAGATTCTTACTTACAAGTCTTTCTCTCGTGATAGACACCAAGTTTGCCGGAAACGAATAAATGGGTACACCAACTAGCAAAAGTTGCAAACCCCTCATCGCTGAAGATGATTGTAGCCCAACTACCGATTATTCCTTACAAGTTCCCTACATGTCTTACCACTGGAACCAAATTAGATTTAACCATCAAATACACCGGAAACAAATAATAGGTACACCAACTAGCAAAAGTGGCAAACCCTTCATTGCCGAAGATGATTATGAGCTAACAGCCGTTTCTCGCTCAAAGTTAACCGATTCTTCCTTATAAGTCCCTCTCCTGTGATAGGCATCTAGTTCACTAGAAACAAATAAATGGGTACACAAACTAGCATAGTTATAAACCCCTCATCGCTGAAGTTGTCTGTAGCCTAACAGCAGATTATTACTTACAAGTCTCCTACATGTCCTACCGCTGGAACCAAATTGGTTTTACCATCAAATACACTGGAAACAAATAATATTTACACCAACTAGCAAAAGTTACTTACCCCTCATTGCCGAAGGTTATTATTACCTAACAGCCGACTGTTGCTTATAAGTCCTCTATATGTCTCACAATTTGTATCGGCCTAGATTTCGTTTCAGTGTATACCTTACTACTGAAGTCGTCAACCCCTTGAAACTTTCAAACTGGTATACCTCCTGAACAAATTTTTGTACCAAAAAATGGATGTCAAATACTTTGATCAGTTCATCAAGAGCTATCTATGCCGTCAAAAAAAAACTCTATCTGTACTAGTTCAAAAGTTATTTTTTTTGCCGTAGGACAACTTTCTAACGTCACCACTTAGAAAGGAGCAAAGGATAAGCTCTAATTTCTTTAGCAATAAGAGAACTTTTAAAGTTTATTAGGCACATCTGATACCATTTCTCTACCACAATCCCAAGTCCGAAAAATCGAATGATTAACTCAGCTGAAATCACGAACAGAAATATGTTTTTCATTGTTATAACAGAAATATGTTCAGTTTTCAACTTTTTGGATAGTTATTTCATTGCGCAACGATTGCCTTTGGATATAGTTGGATTTATCTGGTTTTTTGTCGGCCACTAAAGACAAAATTTTGGAGAAAAGCTCGAAGGCCGGTACGAGGGTAAATAAGAAAGGCATATTGAAGCTAAGCATTTGGTATAATATTTAATACACTAAGATGAGCGATGAAGGTATAAAACAACTGATAAAGGAGATGCAAAGTCTAAGAGCCTCAGTAAATAAAATAGAGGTTTTGGCTGAGGGAATTGAAGGCCTAAAGACGATTTTTTCGGAATTTTCTTGCAAGGTAGAGGAAACCAACAGAGCAATTAAATCGGAGATAGCTGGACTGGCATTAAGCTGCTCGACTGTTAATAAAGATTTGCGGAAAACCCAGTCCAAGATAGATTTTCTCGAAAAAGAATTGAAGAACATGAATTTGATTATATACAATTTTGACCCAAAACATCGAGGACCCAGTCTAGCGTCAGATATTTTGTCATGCTTAAATGAAATTGTCCCAAATTTGGATCTAGAGAGGTGAGACATAAAGGATATTTTTCGCCTTCGTTCTAAAAATAATGGCGTGCCCCCGGTTGTCATTAAATTTATTAGCAAGTCTCTAAGAGATTTGGTGTTGAGATCCTCTGGGCTATTTAGCCGTCATAAGTTGAATATATCCCCTGATTACACGGAAAGACAGCGCATGGCTCGAGATAAGCTAAAACCAATTCTAGCGGAGGCTAGGTCAAAAAATATGCCTGCTAAATTAAAGGGGGTGAGGCTAATTTTACAGGACAAGATCTTGACATATGATTTTCAGGATGAGAAAATAATTGAAGTAAGAGGTCCGAGTGTTAGAGATATGGTCCCAATAGCCTTGGGAAAGTTTCAAGGTCAGAGCCGTCAGTCCCTTGACCATGAGACTTCAACGCGTAGCAGGTCAGCATCTACAGGTTGCTTGCAAGGATATTTTTCAGCCAATGAAAATGAATTGGACGATCCAAACACGGAAATTCGAACCACAACGACATTTATCACACCGAAAAATACGATTGCTTTGAAGATGCCTGGGAGGCCTGAACCACGGGCCAAACGTGACCATGCTAGGATAATAAGTCCAAGTGACGATCAAAATCAGCCTATCAGAAAGTCACGATTAGTGGGAGTGCTCAACCAGGAAGCACCAATTGAAGGCAGTGGTCTTGAGGTGAGGGCAAGTGATGGTGAAAGCGTGTCAAGAGAACAGCCGATTCAAGGAACTATAGTAACTGTTGGTGATGAAAAGGAAACGGGGGGCCATAGTGAAAATTCTAGTGAAAGGGTAGTACGTATAGTGCATTGGAATATACAAGGTTTTTCAGAGACAAAACTAAGTAATCTGTTGAAGGAAGCGTTTATTGATAATGACAAGAATGATATAGTTGGACTAGTAGAAACATGGAGTGATGGGAAAAACCCATGAAGTGTTGATTGGTACAATGTTTTTGAAAGAGTGAGAAATAAATCGAGTAATGGTCGACATTATGGGGGGATAGCGATATTGATCCGGGATGATATATTTGATAGCATCCATAGGCTATTAAGTGCGTCAGAAAATATAGTGTGGTTACAATTGTCCATGTGGGATAAGAGGTATGTTATAGGCTGTGTATATATACCCCCTAAAAATAGTTCTTACATGAATGAATATACATGGGACATATTAATTGAGGAGTATGTTAATTATGTTGAGCTATTTAGTGACCACTTTTTTGTATTACTAGGTGATTTCAACGCCTACACGGGTACGAGTACGGAGGTTGAAGACATAGAGGTGGATCTTGGCAACCCTTGTTTATCAGGAATGGAGAGTATGGTTGAATGGCATGGAAGAAATGGATGCCCAAAAGGTAGGACAAGCAAAGATGAAACTAGGAGGAAAAATAGGTGGGGCCATAAGTTGATAAATTTTGTAGTGAGGGTCGGTTGATAATTTTGAATGGAAGGGTGGGTAAAGATCATGAAAGGGGAGATTTTACGTGCTTTGGTTCGGGGAAGCCTAGCGTGATTGATTATATTATGGTTGATAGGAGGCTATGGGAAAATTGTTTGGATTTTTATGTTATGGATGTTGTAGGATCAGACCATCAGCCAATAGAGGTAGTCATGAAGGCAGGTCAGGCGAAGAAATGGATGAATGAGATAGAGGGTGAGAGATATAGTTGGAGGAATGAGGGAAAGATGGAAGATAAGGGTAGGAAGGTAATGAAGCAGCAGATTAGGGTAGATTGTATGGAGGGAAACCGTTTGAAAAAATTGTTGGAAAGTGAACAGATACAGAAAAGGGCGGAGGAATGCATATATATACTGGGGGAAGGGAATTTAGAAGAAGCCGTGCAAGAAATATCAGAGGAAGTATATCAGAAATGCAGTTTAATATCAAATAAGAAGGTGATGGTGAGAAATACAAACGAATTCTTTGATGAGGATTGTCGGAGGCTGAAAGTAAACCTTATTCAACTTCTCAGGAAAGTGAAAGGAGCACTAAATGACCAGAAAATGAATAAACACTTATCGGAGTACCGAACAGATAGAAAAATCTACAAGAGGCTAATAAAAATGAGAATAAAACAAGTAGAAGAGATTAGGGCTATAAAGATCAGCAAGGAATACTTGTCAAAAGACCCAAAACAGTTTTGGAGTGAAGTAAGACGGGAATTCAAGGCCAACGACAAACACATACCTCCAGCTGAGTCGTGGAAAACATACCCGGAACAGGACACTAGGAAAAGGGAGCAATATGGAGACGGTATAGGGAGTTTAGCAGAGGAGCTACGAGAGCAGAATGGTTTCCCCTTAAGACAAGAGGATTGTAGTCTATTACAACCGATCAAGGTAGAGGAAGTTTGTGCAAGCCTAAAGGAATGAAGGAATCTTCGACGCCGGGAGTGGATGGAATACCAGCAAAGATTTGGAAAATGGGGAAAACAGTTCTAGTACCAGTTTTAGCAGCAGTTTTCAGTTTTGTGACTGAAAAAAGGAAATTGCCTGATCAGTGGAATGTGTCAGTAAGAATACCAATTTTCAAAAAAGGTAACAGGCAGGATCATAGTAATTATAGAATAATTAGTTTAGGAAATGTGATGAGTAAGATTTTCTGCAAGGTTATAGACTCAAGATTAGGGAAGTGGTTGGAGGTAAAGGAACTGCTATCCCCTTTTCAGGTAGGGTTTTAGAAAAAATCATAGTGCAGTTTATCATGTTTTTACTTTGAGAATTATGGTAGAGGAGTATAGGAAAGGAAAAGGGGGGAGGTTATTTGCTGCTTTTTTAGACCTGAAAGGATAGGAACCTATTAATGTTAAACCTGTTATCTTTAGGACTGCCTCACTATTTCGTATTGTTGTTGTGCGAAATGTAAAAGTACGTGAAGTTAGTAGTGAAAGTGGCGGAAAAGTGCTCAACTCCGGTGCAATCTTTATTGGGACTAAAGCACGGATGTGTGCTGTCACCGAAATTGTTTAGCCTTTATTTAAATGATGCCAATGAATTTTTCGTTAAGAACAATGCACCAATGTTATCGATAGATTTGCTTAAACTGTGCTTACTACTATTTGCTGACGACATCGTATTACTGGCTGAAACAAAGGAGAAACTGCAACAATTATTAGAGATTACGGAGGTTTATTTGGAAGAGAAGAAGTTAATCCTGAACACATCGAAGTCAGTGAAAGTTCATTAAAGTTTTTTCTTTAAAGGTGAAACTATACCAGCGAATAATGAATTTGTTTATCTTGGGGTAAAGTTTACTAGTAATGGGAAATTCAGTGGGCAACTGGATCTAGCGAATGCAAGGGGGAGGTATATTAGCGGTGAAATAGCGAGGAGTAGTCTTAGACGGGTGAGAGATATTAGAGTACATAAGAGGATTTGGACAAGTAAGATAGTACCGGCGATGCATTATGGAGCAGAGATCTGGGACTATCGGATAGATCCAAAACTTGAGGTGGTTATGATGAGATATTATAAGAGGATGTTAGGACTACGGAATTCGTTTAGTAATTTGGTAATCCAGGGGGATTTAGGGCTAGTATCGCTTCGATCTATGAGGCTAGTGACCATGGTGAGATATTGGGTTAGGATACTGGGTATGCAGAGATTTACGGTAGCAAAGGCAGCATACTTAGAGGCGTTGAGACAGAATAGTAAAACAGGGTGGCCAGGATATCTTAGATAAGTGTGGATTAGGGGAATGGTGGAATGAAGGAAAGGGGATTATGGGTGTGGAGGAAATAGTAATAAGGAAGGTACAAGAGAGGTTGAAGAACCAAAAAATACAGATATGGTGGGCAAGTCAGGATCGTTCAGGGTCGTTAAAATTGTATAGACAGATAAAGGGTAGTTGGGGGGATGAGGTATTTCGGAAGGCTTGGTTAAGTAGAGAGGATTTGAAGGCTTATTTGGATTGGAAGGGAAATGGATTTTTGATTGGGGAGAAAAGAAAGTATCAAGGGAGAAAAGGGGAGAAGGTAGAATCTATTGCTTGTCCTATGTGTGGATTTCAGGATGAAAGTTTAATACATTTTTTGTGTGAATGTGTCGAATTGAATGATTGGAGGCGAGCGATGTATGGTAAAGAAAAATTGAATGAGATATGGATCCTAGATAGAATGAAAGAGACAAATTTCCTGAGTATTAAAAGGATAGCAAGATTTGTGAGGATTGCAGCGGCACATCGGGAGCGTTTTCTTTAAATAGTATTAATTTAATATAGTTAATTTGGTGTTTGTTTGTTATTATGTAATTTTCCTATGGCCCACTGGCTTTTTCTGGAATAAATTATTATTATTATTATTATTATTATTATTATTATTATTATTATTATTATTATTATTATTATTATGTAGCAATAATAGATGGCAGCACTTTCGGACCCGTGGGAATGTACCACATTTTTACTTGTGTAAATTTTTCTATTTATTACTCATAGAAGATATATTGGCTGTGGGGCCGGGTGACTGCTGCATATATTTAACATTTATAGATTTTAGTCCATCTTCAGTTTGAAAGTGGTGCCTGTCTGCTTGCCTGCTAGAACGGAGCTTTCCACTCAAAAGCAGAAAGATGGTTTAATGAAACGAATGCTTGGCTGCACAACTTCAGATACTCCTCTCTGACATACGCTTTATGACTCCACTTCACATCGCACACCATAGGCTCTGGGTCGTGGACAAGCAAAAACCATCCGTTTTGGCCCCAGGCAAGAGTTCTGCGGAGCTTTCCAAAATGTAATCTCATATTCATCAATCCGGCCTGAGGTCCACGCTTTCCGCAAAAACCGCGCAGGTTAGACCCTTACCAGTTTCCAGGAATAAGCTGAGATCGGCGGCATAGAAAAAAAACGGACAAAACTAAAGTGTTGCTCTCGCAACACAATTCTATACATTCCCCTTCGATACTCTCTAAATAACTTGACCAAGTTTCGGCCGCTGGGACATCTGATAGGGCCTTTGTTTTATTATCATTTGATTTCATTTTTGACCAGAAATCTTTTGTATTACCTAGATTAAAAGCTATCTCCTTCTGTTCTTCTCTAAGCTTCTGCCACTTTTTTCTTATTATCAACCTTTTATATTCTCTTCTTTTTTCTTTAAATATCAACAATAATTCGTTATTTTCCTCAGATGAAGATCAATTTTTAACTGCCTCTAGTAAATCTTCTAAATAATTTTTCATAACTTTACATTCATTGTCAAAGAAATTTGCATTTGTTTTCTTATTTAGCCTTTCAGACTTTTGAGCACAATTATAAATAATTGAACCCAATTCACTCAGAGTCGTATCAACTTCCATTGATGATTTGTAAATAATTTCAAGACTTTCAATTGCCTCGGGCCTTAAAAGTTCATTTCCCAATAACTCCAGCTCCTCGCCACTCCACTCGGTCTTTAAAGGCTTCTTATAATAAACATTCTTTTCAAAGTCATCATTAATCTTCTTCACTACATTTGCTTTGCCCATCACTCCTGTTATAAGGCTTAGTGTAACCTCTACTGGAAAATGACCTGACCCTATGATACTTAGAACCTCAATGCATATTGTGTATTTTACAAGCTCGAGCCTAACCAATATATAATCAATTATTCTTGGATCTTTTCCTGACAGAGGCTGAAGTTCAGTGCTGAACTACAGGGTTGCCAAAGGGACACTTTTAGTGCTTTTTTGACACTTTTTTCACTCTGGGTGACACCTTGCCGCTATTGGGTGAAAAAAGGCAACTTTTTGAAAAAAGGACACTTTTTGGCATTTTTTCAAAATCAATACCATATGCATTTATTTTCAATTTTTTCATAACTGCAACTGCTTTTAATCCGTGCTTTGTGCTTTTCAGGTTCGTTTTCGTCTTAGGGATTTTTTTTTATTGTATCCGCACTATTTTCCTTTTCAAAAGCGCAAAAATTCAAAAGTGGTGAAACATGTGACTTGCTCAAGAAAGTTTAGAAAAAGTTTATTTGATAAAAAAAAACTTTTTGTGATAAAAGCGTTACCAAACGCGTTGGCGAAAAAAGGTGAAAAGGATGTGAAGCACGTTCCAAGCCAAGCGCGTTTCACTCTCTTTTCGGTATCAGTCTGTGGGAAATGGTCGACAAAAATTTTGCAGAAAATCTGACATGCTACTAAAGGATAAGAGGGAGCGAAAGCAATTAAGCCGTGTTGACAGTGACAGACATTGTATCTGTGGTCTGCTGGCGCAAATCTTTTAATCCCTGTCTTTATTATGGCGTTTTTCGGTCGAGACGGCTGGGGCGACTCATAGTGAGGACAGGTTTTATCGCCGTTTTCGTTTTCTCGCCGTAGAGAGCAGACATTTTGGCTGAAAACATATAAACTAAACAGCACAATTTGTCAATCATCTTAGTTGTACTCCAACATTTCTTTACGTTCATATAAAACCGCAAACGCAACACAAATGACTCAGAATTTTCTACAGCTCCTGAAATAAGACTGCGCTTTCGAACTTTTTGCCAAAAACAACGAAAATGAAAACTGTCGTCCAAAAAGCCATAAAGCTGGCACCGGCTCTGGTGCCAGAAAATGCCATAATAAAAACAGGACTTTACTGAGTTTTCGGAGGAAGAATAACCAGTACAACCGAAGGTTCGAAAGAACCCGAGAAAATTTCTTTTTCTCCTTTGCGTATTAGGCGATTTGTGGTTTTACATGGGATTTTACTTATTTGAAAAACCGGTTTGCTTTTAGCCTACTTGAAAAAGAAGAACATAAATTATGCCCTGGAGTTGCAGGAAAACCGTTTAAAGCCTTTTTTGTCAACTTTTAAAGTATATTGGCTAGTTTTCTAGGAGGACACTAAAAGTGTCCCTTTTTTACTGAATTTGACACTTTTGTCCCAAAAAGTTTTGGCAACTCTGATGAACTAGCTTTCATGGTGTCAACATCTAAACTAATCAGATTATTTTTCATTTTCAAATACCTGATAGTCAAAGGAATGAATTTTGATCCCACTTACTAGATTTCGCAGTATTTGGCAAAATACCAGTTATAATTAAAACTTGTGAGACGGTTTATGAAGGTGTCAATATCTATTGATTTCACATATTTAATATTCTGTGGACTTAAATTGAATGTAAGGAGAGAGGGAATAGAAGGAGAGGAAAGAAAAAGAAAAGAGAGGAAAGGAGGAAGGAGAGAGGGAAGGTGGAGTAAAGGAGTGAGGCAGGTTAATTTTAGAAAGCATTTGGTCAGTGTAAAATGGAAGACAAATTAATTTTGAATCCTATTTTGAACTTTTTAACCCGATCTCTAACTGATGGAGTTAGGCAAGAGTTAATCCAAAAGGCAGCTGTCGCTTATTTTGATCGCGATACCATCATCCAAACAAAGGAAGTTCTTTATGCCGAGCTAAGTATTACAACCCGAATGGTGACTCACTTTAAAGATAAAGATAATATTTTTAACATGTGTAAAACTTTAGCTGCTGCTGCCAAGCAAAACCTAAAAATCCCAAATTTTGTTATTCTTAGTCTATGTGAAGTCCCAACTATAGGAGATACCGTAAATGCCACACTTGTATCCAATATCAATGAGTTATCGCGTAAAGTGGACAGTGTTCTGGCAAACATATCTCACCCTTCAAGTAGCCTCTCTGACCAGTCACTGATCTTGCCCCAAAGCCATGACTCAATGCCTAAGCCCCATGTACGCTGTAATGCTAAAAAACTTGTTTTTTTTTATTTAATAACAACCACAAGCCGAAGACATACAATATTGCTTATATCAGCCGTTTGACATTGGTGTTTTACAAAATTCGAACTCTAGCGTAAAGAACAAGGTATTAACAGGGGGGGGGACTTCCTCATTTACGTAATACGAGGGGTTACCCTTCTCGTCAATACCTCGGTCTTTACGCTAAACTTCGAATTTTGTTCCATTTCCTTAAGAATGACCCCTGAATCACAAAGGCCGTTAAATTAGAACAAATAGCTCTTTTGAAATTACTAAAACTACTTTAGCATAAACAGAGAGGTATTGACGAGGAGAAGAACCCTCTCAAATATGTAATAAGTTCTGCTCGTCTTAAGTTTTAATGCTACTTCTTACTTTCAGTCAAAAAAGCTTGTTTTTTAATTTAATTTCTGATTTTTTTTTAATTGTGCTGGAATATCCAGTGTCCCCTTCATAGAAATTATCTTCCCCCATAAAAAACTCTTCCCTTTAAAAATCTTCCTACGTGACCCAATTCTCCTGCCCCCCCCCAGAAAATGTCTGTATACTTACCAATAACTAATACTATATGTAAACAATGGGTAGAGTTCATAACTTACAGCCATTCCCTTGGGACGGTGGGGGATTAAGTCGTCCTCAAAGACATAGATATTTCAACTATTATCAGATAATTCGACTATGCTGAACAGAAATGGGTATCAAAAAAATTTGATCTGTTGACTTTGGGGAGAAAACAGGGTGGGAGGGGGTTTAGCCTCAATTCTTTGGTCACTTAAAAAGGGCACTTGAACTTTTAATTTCCATTCGAATGATCTCTCTCGCGAAAGTCTTGGACCACTGAGTTGACATAATCAGAGCTGGAAAAAAAACAAAAAAAAACAAGTAAAACGCATCCGTGATCTTTCTTCTCACAAAAAATTCAAATTCCACATTTGTGTAGATAAGAGCTTTAAACCCTACAGCATGATTATCTGATACGCTGAATCTGACGGTGTGATTTTCATTAAGAACCTATAACTTTTAGGGGGTGTAAATTTTAAAATATTTAAAAAACACCTGCATTACTTGCAACCCCTCCCCGGAAGCTGTGAGGGGTCAAGTCATCCTCAAAAACTATAATTATTAGATCTTTAGACCATGCTGAATAAATGGCTATCTCAAAATTTTGATTAGACAACTTTAGGACTAGGTCTTTCTATTTCCTACTAAATGAACCCTCTTCCGATCATCTAGGATCAATGGTCCGATGCAATCACCCATGGGGATAACAAACAAATCAACACCTATCTGTGACCTTGTTTTCGACAAAAAAAAAATCGAAATTCCTCATTTTTATATATAAGAGATTGAAACCTCTAAAATAAGGTTCTCTGATAAGCTGAACCTTATGGTATGATTTTCATTAAATTATTAAATTTTTTTGGGGCGTTTCCTTCTTTTTCAAAGATTAGACAAATTTTCTCAGGCACGAATCTTCGGTGGAGAGCATAAAACTTCACAAATTCTATATTTTGAATAAATATCAAAATTCAATTCTTTTGATGTATCTACTATTATTAAGACCCTGATTCTTACAGTTTCGGTTACTATTGAGCCGCATCGCTACGTACTTAGTTTGTTACCACGAACTGTTTGATTTCCTAGGTCAAAAGGTCCAATAAAAACAAATACGGTTTTGCTCGACCTTTTTGCTGCTAAAGTAATTAGGACAAAAGTAAATGAAAGCATTTGGGTTCTTTCTCCTGTAGTTAGGATTAGAGTAGCTAGGATGTAGTTAGGATATTTGTTCTTAATTTCCTTCGTTCGATTCTCAACAATTTTTGAAGGGTTGGATTGATTGTTTAGTTATGAAGAAACGATACTCTTGACCAACCCGAAAGACTCCTCTTAATTCTAATTAATGTCCTGAAACAAATTAGATTATGTTCAGGGCGGATGTAAATTGATTCAAAACTGAATCATAATAACTACTGTTAAAATAAATTGATCAAAATTAAATCTAGAAAAAAATTAAATACGTAAATTAATGTTACTAAATCCCAGAGTTGCAATTATTTGAGCTCAAGAGAGAGAAAATACTGGGTTGTTTGTGGTTATTCTACATCAGTATTTTTTTAGGGTTACAAAAACTGTATAATGTACACCGACGTTTCCATGGATTAAAGAAATCTTATTATTGACAAGTTAAACAAATTTTGAAGGGTTGTAACAATTGTAAAATTGTTGAAGAAATGATAAATCATCGACAAAATCATTTGATAGAAATGAAAAAACGCGTGCGCGACATTTAAATCCAGAGGCACGCGATGAAGATGACCCAATTTTGAGTTTTAGAGGGATGAGCTCACGAAGCTGCTTTTACAGGACAAAGAAAGACAGTAAATTCAGTTAAAGTCATTTTTAACAATCCAAAACTAAAATATTTCTTTCTGAATTTAACGTGGATTTAATTGTTACTTACATTTCTCGTGCTTTATAAATTCCCTTTTTGCTTATTTTTGGCTTTAATATAGAGCTTACCTACAAGAATAACCCTTCCCCCTCCTTTAGAAAATTATATTCTATTCACCAGACATATAAATAATTTCTTAGTCCCTTTTCGTTTACAATTATAATGGAAACATATAGAAATGAGTCAAAATTTTAATATGACAGTGAAAAAAAACTTTTTTGTTTCCTTTTGGTTTTACAAAGAAAGCTTCTAATGAGTTACATTACATAATTATTGCTTATTTTTCTACCCTTAATTTGGTTATCGCAATGAAGTAATGGTTGAGAGCATCATACCACTGTTGCTATTTGCTGCTTTTGGCTCAACTGCGTAAGGTGAATCTGCGACTTAAATTGCACATTTATGGCGACTGAATGTCACCGTGTATTCAATGACACTCAACTAAATTTTAACATTCTTTAGTATTTTTTAACATCCATAATTTTCTATTATATATAACAGCCTAACTTTATAGGGGTGTATTTCTAGTGATTATGGTGCTATTAACGGCGGCAATAGGGTTGTTGTAGACGTGTATATTTGTTTTTGTTTTTTATGGGTGGGGGGGTGAATGCTCAAGGTGACCATTATGATGAGCATGGGGAACTTAATTGTGAAAATTGGTGTATGGGTAACGACTGTGTTGTTATTAATGGCGACACTGTGGTCTATTAATAGTATTCATGAATATACATAATTTTTTGATTTTTCGGGGTGGGGAAGGGTGGTTGTAAACCACCCCTAATCCACCTCCACAGCAATGGATATTTCAGAGATTCATTGGAAAACGACAGTTTGCAGCCAACTCTTTTCAAGTTGTCAAGATGAGTAAAGTGTAATTGTTAACTTAGGAAAATGGATCATTAGATTCCATTAGAAAACGGAAAATGGATTATTAGTGCACTTATGGATCTTGGAAGCCATGCTTGAAACACAGCACTTTGTTTATTTGAATAATGATGTACTGGTGCCTTCTGCTAACTTTTTTTGTAGGTTCTTCACCAATTCCAGTGGAGAGTGTACTTCGGAATGCTTTAGACTTTTTTCAATACAACTATGGCACGTATCTACTTCATGTACCCTCGAGTTACATGCCTGACAGTATTTCTTTGTTACTTTTAATAGTCTAAGATACTCACGAAGTATATCCTGTATGGCGAAGCTCATGATTGAATATTGGTTCTGTGGCACACATGAATCCGACCAATTGATAATATCAGAGACATAGGTGGACAGAATTCTATTAACCACCAAGAAGGCATCACTTGATATTTTGTTTGCTCCATATTCTGCAACTATCTCAGCTCACGCTACGCGGTATACTACTATGTGTTCCTGGAAGCCCGATGATATGAGAAAACTCCCGTCAAGTTATAAGTTGTAATTTTTCTTTTGTAGAAAAATTATGAAGCATTACCACGAGGAAGTGCCAATGCATTTTTAAATTCCAAGCATGCAACTGGTATGGAACTACTAGCCCTCTCTTTTTTTGTCTCCTGTCTCGTCTCAGCCTTACTATCGTCATTGTGTTCAATACTCTTCTATTTTGGTTCTGCCAGCTCAATACCATGTTTATCGACAATATGTCTCTCTTTGCATGTGTCTGATAACTTCTTCACGGGATTATACAAGTTCAGATTTTAATTTTGGTTGAAAAAATTCTTATAAATTCTCAAAGTATACTGGAGTCCTTCCTTCAGCGCAACAGATTTCTGCATAAACTTCATCAATCAGAGTTGTATCAAATATTCTTTCATTGGGTCTGACTTAGGGCACTGAGACTCAATTTTTGGAAAGGATTCAATATGTCTTTTCACTGTATCAGTGTCTTTTGTTTTATTAAAGGGAATCTTAATCACATTTCATAGATGCCTGCCTGCACTAGTTATCTTACTATCCCTCTGAAAATAGTATTTTCGTTGATCAGAAATAATGTGAATTAACGGATAAATGTTTTTACAAATTCTTCTTGTAAAATCATTTCCTGTTAATTAGTATCTTCCAGAAACTATTCTTCGAGTTTCAATCTCTGTTATTCTGCTTCTTTCATACTTCACAGTTTTCAGGTAATATATTTTCTTCTGTTGTATATTGAGTTCAGTATATAACTGGACCTTCTTTTTTTTTATCTTGAATGATGAACTCTGAATACTGCCCGTTTTTTACTTCCTTCTTCAAACCGAGATAGTGAGAAATCCCCTATATTTCAAAACCTCAGTTTACAAAAGTCAAGATTGAACATCAATTACTAACCTCAAAGAGCGAGAACAAATGTGTGCGTCAACAAATGCTACCCTTTTCTTGACGTATTCTTTTTATTATCCCTGTTCATGCTCCAATATTTTTTTCTTCTTCTTTCCCCATGACTGTGATGGAGGTTACACAGCTACGACAGAATATCCCAGGTTAATCCTCCGGTCAGTTATGACAATTTTCGCTTTCGCAAAAAGGGCATGCACTTACGATAAAGTTGATGTCAACTGTGAGGTATTTTACAACAAAACAAATTGCAACGCTTTAAAGTTCTTTAAAAATAACGCTGATAGGGTCTCTAATTCAATTTGACCAGTGGTGTCAGTTACGACACATTTGCTTTCACAAGGCGAGGTCTACTTTTCAACTACCTGTGATTGCCACCACCATTCTTATTAGATATATGGTAGCTGTTTTATCTGCTCGCAAATTGTAATGCTTTTTGTATATTCTTTATTTATAACACCTTTTCCGCAAAATATGTTTTTCAAAGAAAAGTAAAGAGCTACATTAAGCCAAAGATGAGCAGAAATAAAGTAAAAAAATGTTTCTAGTTTAAAACTATGATACATTACCATCAATAAATAAATGGAACTCAAAACCAACAGAAACTACAATAAATATCCAAGTCGAACTCAAAACAATCTTTATTTTGAGCTATGCCATTTATTATAGATTCTGACGTTATCAATGGTTCCTGCAAAAGATTCTTTGTAGATGCTTGAAGCCCTTGATGAATTAGACAACAATGGTTGGATCTACTTTTTAATAACCCACGAATGCCACCATTGTTGTTAGATCTGGGGTGGCTATTTTATCAGCTCGCCAGTTGTAATGCTTTTTATTAATTTTTATAATTTACATATTTGTACCTCAGTGTAATTTATTCAGTTTAAAATGAGTATAATTCCATATAATTTCTTATATTTTTTATTTCTGCATATTATTAATTAATCTGGTGTCTATTGGTATTAATTGATAGGTGACAAGTTTATGATTTTAGCAAACTAAACCTTGGGATAGAGCACAGATTTGGTTCCTACATTGAGAAAAGATTTCAACCGATTTGAAAAGGAAGTCTTTAACTTGTGAGGTGTTTAACTCTGAAGTTACTGATTGAAGCAGAAAGAGTAATTTCAAGATAAGAATAATAACTTATATTATTTACAAACATCACAAAGACTTTTCCAATTACACTTTATATAGAGTAATGCAGTTTATTATGAAAATATTTAAAACAAATATATTATTCACAAAATACTGTAGTGGCAAGTGACAGTTTTAGACGAAAAGGTGGAAATTTAAAACTATCATGTCTTATATATTTCAACTAGGGAGTAGTCAGCCCCTCGATTACCTCATTACTTTATTGATTCTTGCCTTAGAAGTCCTCTGCTTACTTTTTATTTTATATTTTGATATTTTTTTGGGGCAGCCAACGGGGGTAACTCAACAGCGTAATTTTTGGTAGGGGGGGACTGCGTTCGCGCGGACTCCTGCCCACACATTGAAAAGGTTTCTTTCTTTGGGCCCGGACTATGTTGCAATTTTGTGATTTGAACGAAAAACGTACACAAATTAATAATGTTAAGACCAAATAAATTTGATTATTGGGTCCTATTGAAGAAATTAATTTCCTGACAAGCTGACATGTTTGAAATAATACGGAGAGAGTTGAGCGTATACTTCACGGAAAATGGTTCTGGAATTTTCTCCAGAACATGTAAGTTTGATTGTAACATATCAAAACTAAGAATTCCTTCACTATCGCTAAGCTTCTTGGAATATTTTAATAGGGGGGCCTTTGGCTACAGCAATTGATCGACCATTCAGCTGCATTACAATTATTTTTGGGCCTGATTACTGATTATTTTTGGGCCTGATGTTATTTTCTGCGGATGTAGTTCTAGCAGTATGTCATTAAAGTTGCCCATGAATTGCTGTTCATTGAATATGTTTTCGCATCATATGATTTTTGGCACGTATTTACTTGATTGAAAATTGAATTTCTTATTGCTTTCGAACCTTATTAAAAAAAAACACGAGGATTTACTAGGATTTATTTTTATATACCCAAGTCAACCATAGTATTTTAATAGCTCTGGCCTCTCCTCAGATCGAATTAATCTTTCACCTTTTCTACCACTTGCGTAATATTGTATGTTTTTTTGCGTGTTTGAACTTTTAGCATAATTGGCCTAATCTTCCTCATTTGATATCAAGTGCATTAATAACTAGCCTGTGTCATTCCATATCATTTTGTGATTGCTTGAAGAGGGATTTTCTTGATATTAAAAATGAAATAAAGATCTTAATTCTATTTTGTTCTACTTGTCTCTAAGCTTCCTCTTTTAACGTTGTGTAAACAGCAACTCCAGTTAGCCTCGAAGGAATTCTATTTACTTTCATAAAATGTATATAAATTATTTCAGACGCCAAAAAAATATTTGGTACGTTCCTTTTCTTAATAACTAAAAATTCTGAAAAATATTCAGCTTACCATGATCAATGAAAATTGACCTTTTTTTTATGTTTCTTTACCTGTGAATAAGGGTACCCGGATAAAAGAAATCTCCCCAACCCTCCTTCCGGTTCACAAGGACTCTCTGTTATACAAAATCAAAAACTGACAGTCTGTATATTGGGGAAATGTAAGGTCTAGAACGCCTAGGACCAGGGCTGCCAAATTTTTTTTAAGGAGTGTGCCATATTTTTTCCTAAAATGTGCTTTTTGTGTCATGTCAGATTCCATAATGTGTCACAAAATGTGTCATATTTTTTTGCTACAAGTGGTATCATATTTAATTGTCAAATCTTTATTGTATGTTTTAATATTTAAAGATTAATATTTCAAGGTTTGGTGCAATAGCGTGCCAAGTCCTAGGCATGGCTACCAAATTGACACATTTTGTGTCAAAATGACACAATTTGATGTTGCGTGACACAATGACACATTCAGTCAAAATGATGACACAATCGACGAAAATCACACATTTTTCAATAAAAAATTACACAATCGACAAAAATGACACATTTTAAAAAAAAAATGACACATATTTGTCATCCTAGTCTGGATTTTGAAATGATAATAAAAGAAAAGTAAAATTGCAATTTTCTACCTCCAGAAAAGCTACAAATTAATGGAAGGGAATAGCGCTGCCTAACGGTGGCAGTAGTACACAAACAATGCAGAATACAGGACAGATGCCATCACCGTATTTAAAATTTAAACTACGCGAAAAAAATAGCAATGGCGGAAATTTCAAATCAAAATGCACGCTGAATATCTGAACTTAATTGGTTTCTTGATTGAGTGTTTGATGTAGCCAACTGGTACCTACTTAATAGTAAAAATTAAATAGCATGCAGTTTACCAAAGCTGTGTGCATAAGCAGCAACTCCCATTTTTAGGAGTATCCAACCTTGAACAAGATTACAAATTTCCAGAGATTACTTGCCTTCAGAATAATCCTTCTGGCCTAAAAAGGCACAAAAAAAATTGACAGAAATACTTGATTAAAGCTGGTTGAATAGCTTACATATTGAGTAAATAAAAAGCTTAGCCAATAAAGCTGATTACGCATAGAGCCGATTACGATTACGTCATACGAAAAGTCTATTTTCAATTTGCTGTCGGAGTTGATTGTCCCTAAAACTTTTATAAATATAAAATTGCCTCGTTGGCCGCCCAGACACAAATTCATAGTGTGTAACATTAATTTAACCGAATATTTCTATTTCTTTCATGACGTCACAAAAAGGTCAAGATCCCAAGATAATAGGATAGGTTTAATTTTACTCCTTTTTGAACAGATTTGGAAGAGATTATATATTCAAAACTCTAAATAAAGACTTGACAATTAAATATGATAACACTTGTAGCATAAAAATATGACACATTATGGAATCTGAGAAGACGGAAAAAGCAAATTTTAGGAAAAAATATACACACTCCTTAAAAAAAATTTGGCAGCCCTGAAACCGGTACTAGCAAAAACTTGAACTGTTGTACGCTGATTAATGTAGATCAGGGTATCAATCTGCCATCAATTCAGCATTTCAAAAATTATTTATGTTTCCATGTATATAAATGTGTTTCCTTTTTAAAATTAATTTAATTTATTACTTTTCATCTAATGAAATTCTACAAACAGTTAATTCTGAATAATTTCTTTTTTAATAATTGAAATTAATTCGAAAATCGTATCTGATTATATTTTACTATACAAAATGTTTTTCAATTACAATTTTTACAATAACATTTAAAAACCTCCGACTTAGAGTGGATTTTTGTAATATATTGCTTTAAACTAGGGGAAACTTAAACGTTTCCGAGTGCCGGTTTTTAAAAAGAAAATGCAAATAGGAGAACAGTTGATAATTTCTTTTCTATGCAAAAATGTAAAAGGATGTCAGAGTAACTTGAAAGGTCTCAGAATTATATGAAACCATTGATTCGCTTTTTTTTTACTAGTACGAAGAGTCGAGAAGTACTATTTGATAGGCAGGTAAGGCTAGAGATTTTCCTGCTGGAAAAAGCAATCTAGATAGGTCACAAGTTTTTTTTTTTTTTTTTTTTTTTTATTAGAGCCAAAGCTTGTTCGAATTTGTGAAGGATAAATAGGAAAGAAGAGTTCATTTTTTATACTTGACAAGTGCAAATTACACAATGGAATCTTCAGTTAGAACAGCAGCAGCAGTGGAAATAACAAGAAGTCCCAAGTGAAAAAAATCTTATAACACAGATTTTTCTTTGATGCACAGACAGGAAGGGGTAATTGAATCCATGCTAGAATTTCCTATTTGAATTGAAATTGATGATTTGACACTTCATGGCTTAAAGTCAAGGAATTGCGTGATGATTATAGTATTATGTAATAAGAAATTCAAATATATACAAACATGCCGCTTTCTAAGGTCAGGGGGTCCGGGTGAATCTTTTGCCCCCAGCACTATATATTTTGCAACAGTGACATCATAACAGAAGATTTTGCCATCGGGATCCAGCGTTTACCCACCCAGAAAATACCCCTCCCAGTTTATCCCCTCCCCCACACAATTAAATAAACCCCGCGGAAAATACTCTTTTGTTGAAAATCTCCCCCCGGAAAACACTCAACCTCCAAAAATTTCCCCCTCCCGTGGCTGGCTGGTCTCCAATCACTTTCGACTTATAAAAAAGACTAGAACTCTCAATTTCTGGTCTAATGAGCATCCTCCAAAATTTCTGTGACCCATTAGGTATAGGTGTGGATAATGAAGGCATAGTCACCCTTTGCAAACCTTGCGGTTTAATGTTACTCTTTACTTTCATAATAGCAGCTTAGACTAGAAATATCCCCAGAAATTATAAAGGAATAAATATCAATTTCATGTTTTTGGTGTGTTTTAATTTTTTTTTTTTTTGGCACTTAAGGAAGGTGTTAGAAACTACTGGGTTAATGATAATGAAATATACCTAAATACTTAAAAATATAATACTTTAGAAACAGATTTGGGCAATATATTTTCATATTAGGGGGTAATGAAGGTAAGGTACGGCGGGTCTACATGCCTAATGCATTAGGCACAATTATTCTGCATATAATTAGGTAAGAATTGTTGGACCCGCTATACCCCCTCCCCCTAATTTGCAAATATATAGCCTGAATTTGTTTTTAAAGCATGGATATTTTTAATTGAAATATACATACAATGTAGTCTTCCATCGATCCGAAGCTAAATGTCTGATATAAAGACCGTGAGAATTGGTTACTTGATTTATCTTCGTGATACAATTCTCGAGTGTGTACTAGCTAACCGAAGTGTGTACTAGTACCAAATCTTCTTCCCTAACTTTTTCATACAGAACAGGTTTTTTATAGGGGGAAGGGCACTGTATCTTGTGTCCTTTTTTATTTCAAGCTAGTGATCTTCATTCTGAAATACATCTTTTAGATTTTCATTGATTTTACTTGCCTGGTTGTCATAACTCCCTGGACAAAATTGACTCAATTTGGTTGTTTTTCACTTCGAAATTATTCGATTATTTTTCGACATTCGAAACACAATTGGTTTTAGGATTGTAATCATATAAAATTATCAAATTAAGTGACATTTGAATTCAGTATTAACTTCAAGGGGGGAGGGGGAAAAGACATAAGAAAGGAGCGTCGGCCCTCGAGTTCCTGCTCCTTCCAATATCAATTTTTTTGATAATTGAATCCAATATTTTACGGGTTTTGATAGACCAATCTAATAATTTAGGCTCCCAAACCTGGTGCAATTGCAACAAAATTCTTATTTCATCCTTTAATTACTTATATTCGTTTTTAGAACTAAGCGCAATTTTAAAATTCTGGTAACTTTAGATATGGCACCACCACAAATTACCATTTTTAGTGTAGTATTGCCAATTTAGGAAGGTACTATTCACTACTAGGTTAATCATAATAAAATATACCTAAGTATGATAAAAATATAATACTCTAGAACGAAATTTGGGTTAGATATTTGCACACTAGGGGGGGGTGAAGGTAAAGTATAGCGGGACAAACAACTCTTAGTTCATAATATGCAAAATAATTGTACCTAACACATTATGCATGCAGACCCACTATACTTTACCTCACTACCCCTTTTGATATTAACTAAAACATGGCTAAACTGCAGTTTTCCACCGAGCCGACACTAATTGTCCGGTATAAAGACCGTGAGAACTGGTTATTGTTTTATGTTCCCGATTTAAATTCTCATGTATGCACTAACTAACAAGGAAGTGCAGAACTTTCTTTCCAAAATTTTCATACAGAACTGGTTTTTTATAAGAGGAAAGTGCATTGTCCCTTTTGCGCTGTTTTATGACATACTAGTGATCTGCAATCTGAAATACAATTTTTAGATTTTATTGATTTTACTAGCTTGGATATCAAAATCTCTAGACTTAATTAGCTCAATTTCCATCTTATCTATGGAAATTTGTCCGATCTGTAAGTTGAATTACTTAACTGCATGTACGTTAGGTTTGCTTTCCATGTTTGATCAAACGTTTGATCAAAATTTCTATTATTAGTGCAGTTCAATTCAACAGTAATAAAACCTACGAAAGAACATTCGAATTTCAATTGGTTGTAGGATGTAATAATATAAAGTAAGCAAATTAAGTGACATTTGAGTTTTGTTTTAGCTTTGAAAGGAGGATAGAGTCCTTAAGTCCTTGCTCCTTCCAATACCAAATTTTCTGATAATCAAATCCAACATTTTATAGAATATTTGGATAGACCTATCTGATAATCTTGGCTCCCAAACCTGGTACAATAGCAACAAAATTCTTATTTCATCCTTTAATTACTTATATTCGTTTTCAGAACTAAGCGCAATTTTAAACTTTTGGTAACTTAAGATAAGGCACCACAAATTGCCATTTTTAGTATAGTATTGGTACTTTAGGAAGGTGTTATACACTACTACGGTGTAGACAATAAGATAATGCAGACGTCAAAGTTTCATCGCCACTCGATTTGACTTTTAAGGGCTCTTTTCAACTAAAATTCTACGAAAAAGTACGCTTGACTGATCAACAGTTTTAAATTTGGCCTTAAGGCCGTGATTAAGTGAACTTGAAAACATCGAGCTTCAGAATTGAAGTAAGGTTACCCTTCTGTCTTTTAATTCTCTAGAGATCGTCGATTGTCAAAACTTCAAATAGCACCAATTATCAAGTCTTGTCAAAGGTTTTGATTGACAGCTTCCTTTGGTGAGATGCTTCAGCCGAGAAATAATAATATATTTGACAGTGTCTTGCAAAGCTTGGTTACCGACCAAGGGAGATTAGAAAATGAGCAAAAGAGCACTATCATTCTCAAGTACAAAATGCCCATGTATATGCAACTGTGACGGCATGCATAGAATGCATTTTAAAATTTATTGTTTTTTCCACTTTATTTCCTAGGGATAGGCTATTTAAAATACCTCATTTCATTAATTCGAAACTAAACAGCGAACTTAGTTGAAAGCTTTCTTCGAGGATTCTTAGAAAACCAAAGTTTTCTTACAAATTAAATTAAAAAAAAAATAAAACTGAAAGTAAGGAGTGACATTAAAACTTAAGACGAACATAAATTACTTCGTATATGAAAGGGACTGCTTCCTCATGAACGCCCCGCTCTTTACGCTGAAGTTTTTTACTGTTTTAAAAAATAGAGTTAAGAGGAAGAGTCAGACTTTAGCGTGAAGACCGGGGCATTGATGAGGAGACAGCCGCTTTCATATATGAAGCAATTTCTGTTCGTTTTATGTTTTAATGTCACTCCTTACTTTCAGTTAAAAACACTTGTTTTTATTTAGTTTAATTTCTTAACGTTTTTTAATCAATGCATGTTTTGATTTATGCTCTCCACAGATGAATAATTAAAACGAAATTTGGGTATTTATTTTTTTGGCTAAATGGGTTTCTCATAGTTTTGACCAAACGATTTTGAGAAAAAAATAGGAGCGAGGAAGGAGGTATAGTTGCTCTCCGGTTATTTGGTTACCTGAAAAGGCAACTAGAACTTTTAATTTCTTACGAATTTTTTTATTAGTAAAATTATTAGTAAAAATAAATTTTACTAGTTAAAGACATACGTAACTTATAAATTAGCTTACGTAAGGAACTTCTGTATTCTCACATTTTTATTACATATATGAGGGGGGCTCACCCCCTCAACAGTACCTCCCTCTTCACACTAGAGCTTAAATTTTGTCCCGATTTCTTAAGAATGACCCCTGAATTACAAAAGCCGTAGAATAAATAGTTGAAATTCCAAAAATACTTTAGCGTAGAGAGCGAGGTATTAGGAGGAGGTGAGCCCCTCATATGCGTAATAATTTCTGTTCCTTTTAAGTTTTAATGCTGCTCCTCACTTTCAGTTGAAAAAACTTTGTCATATTTATTTTTTCATTGTTTTTTTTTTAATAATAGTAGGAAATCCTGCGCTCCCTTCATGGAAATTTTCTTCCTCCATGAAAAGTTTCCCCAGCATATCCCTCTCTTCTCAACCCTGCCCCAGACCAAATGAAAACGCCCCTGAAGACGTCTGTACACTTATAAGGATTTAGTTATAAGGATTTCCGACCACGCTGAATAAAATGGCTATCTCAGAATTTTGATCCGGTTACTTTGGAAAAATAATTAGCGTGGGACGGGGGCCTAGGTGCCCTCCGAGATTTTGGTCACTTAAAAAAGGCACTAGAACTTTTCATTTCCGTTAGAATGAGCCCTTTTGCAGCATTCTAGGGCCATTGGGTTGATACGATCACCCCTGAAAAAAAAACAACAAATAAACACGCATCTGTGATCTGCCTTCTGACAAAAAATACAAAATTCCACATTTTGCAGATAGGAGCTTGAAATTTCTACAGTAGTGTTCTATGACTTTTAGGCAGATCACGGATGCGTGTTTATTTGTTTTTTTTTGTTTTGTTTTTTTTTCCAGGGGTGATCGTATCCACCAAATTGTCCTAGAATGTTGCGAGAGGGCTCATTCAAACGGAAATAAAAAGTTCTAGTGCCCTTTTTAAGCGACGAAAAAAATTGGAGGGCACCTAGGCCCCCTCCCACGCTAATTATTTTCCCAAAGTCAACGGATCAAAATTGGTCATTGTCTTTGGAGACGACTTACTCCTCCATAGTCTCCGTGGGAGGGGTTACAAGTTAAAAACTTTGACCAGTGCTTACATATAGTAATGGTTATTGGGAAGTGTACAGGTGTTTTCAGGAGAATTTTTTGGTCGGGGAGAGGGGTCGAAAAGAGGGGGATATACTGGTGGAACTTTCCATCGAGGACTTGGTCATGGGGGAAGAAAATTTCCATGAAGGGAGCGCAGGATTTACTAACATTATTAAAAAAAAACAATGAAAAAATAAATATGAAAAAGTTTTTATTCAGCTGGAAGTAAGGAGCAGCGTTAAAACTTAAAACGAACAGAAATTATTACCCATATGAGGGGCTCACCTCCTCCTAATACCTCGCTCTTTACGCTAAAGTATTTTTAGTAATGTCAACTATTTATTCTACGGCTTTTGTGATTCAGGGGTCATTCTTAATTAATTGGGCCAAAATTTAAGATTTAGTGTAAAGAGAGAGGTACTGACGACGGGGTGAACCCTCTCATATGTGTAATAAAAATATGAGAATAAAAAATTCTTCACGTAAGCTAGTTTATAAGTTACGTATATCTTTTACTTATAAAACCATTCGTAATAAATTAAATTTCTAGTTGCCTTTTTTTATTAACCAAAAAATTGGAGGGCAACTAGGCTTCCTCCCCCGCTCTTTTTTCCCAAAATCATTCGATCAAAATTATGAGTAAGCCATTCAGCAAAAAAAAAAAAAAAAAAAATTCAAATTTTGTTTCAATTATTACTCTGCGGAGAGCCAAAATCAAAACATGCATTTATTCAAAAACATTCAGAAATTAAATAAAAAAACAAGTTTTTTCAACTGAAAGTAAGGAGCGACATTAAAACTTAAAACGGACACAAATTACTTCGTATATAAAAGGGGCTGCTTCCTCATCAACGCCCCGCTCTTTACGCTAAAGTTTTTTACTGTTTTAAAAAGAAGAGTTGGGAGAAAGAGTCAAACTTTAGCGTAAAGAGCGGGGCGTTGATGAAGAAGCAGCCCCTTTTATATACGAAGTAATTTCTGTTCGTTTTAAGTTTTAATGTCGCTCCTTACTTTCAGTTGAAAAAACTTGTTTTTTTATTTAATATATTTAAAATCAGCATTAAAATGCGATTCTTTTGATGTAGCTATTGGTACCAAAATTCCATTTTTTAGAGTTTCGGTTACTATTGAGCCGGGTCGCTCTTTACTACAGTTCGTTACTACGAACTGTTTGATAAAGTTGGAGGACAAGCAATATAAACAAAGGTATTTTATTTCAAATGACAATACAATTAAGTATGTAACTACAAAGAAGGATAGAATGTAAGGAAAATGAATTTTCCTGTTACCGGTACTAGACGATTAATCTTATAAGTACGGCTCTTGTATTGGAACCCCCTGTGGAACTTTGGGATCAAAGCATCAATGAAGAATCCTTTCAGCTTGGGAAAAATCTTTTCGGTCCAAAAGCCTGGATTGCGGTCTATCTTTTCAATGTAGAAGTCTTTCTGGGTAAAAATCATGAAAAAGCAAGTATATAGCTGAGCACATTCAAGCTGACTGATTGTACTTGGTAAAAGTAGTCGTGGCCTCGTTTGGGGTTGACCAGTCCATTCTTTCCAACTTCCATGCAATAGTCCGCCTTAGACTCTTTTCGGTTCTTTATCCACTAGCCTATCCCCAAATTTCTCGCAGTTTCGCAGTTCCATACCTCGCTTTGATTTAATTTTCCCCATGATTTCGGCTTTGTGTGCATAACTTTCCTGAAGGCTCCTGACTATTTCTCATTTCTATGTTTCTTCATTGCATTGAAATAATTTATGAAAATTTCACACTATTAACAAGCAGCTGATTATTCCAGCTTGTCATTTTCGTCTCTAGGGGTTATTATCGGCGATCTGAAACGATTCTTTATGGCAACCGACTTGTAAAAATTTCAGGTAGCTGAAAATATTCTAGGGGACTGTTAGAAAACAGGAAAATACATCAAAAAATGGTTCCAATCATCTTATAGGTTATTGTCTTCTGCACATGATAGTACCAATTTTGTTCCAAAAGCAATATCCTTCATAGAGTACACTTGTGAAAAATCCCTAGACATTTTCTAAGATTTCTAAGCAATTAGAGGAAATAGAACAAAATCCTTTCAAACATTTTGTAGCATCTTCAAGAAGCTATGGCCTGATATTAAAAGCGGCATCTTCCGCCAATGAATACTTGAGTACTTTTTAAATATAAATTTTCAATTTAACATGGGATTTTCGAGTTCCATCAGTTCACTTAATCACCCCCTTAAACCGTCACTGAGATGAGGCCTATGCACTATTTCTAATGGTGGTAATTGAGGGTGGAGGGATGCTCTTGCAGATTTAGTTGTTTTTTTTTACCCTGCCTATGTTTTGAAAAAAAAAATCTTTTTTGTAGCCATTCCATTGAAAAGGAAATTCGAAAATAACGGGGGAATCAACCAAAAGTGCACTGTGCAAAAGTCCGCTTTGATGGAGTTTGTTGGACTTTATGACGGTGTCATCAATTTAAATTTACAAAAAGTGATTACAAAAAGTGATGATACAAAAATTAGCTTTGTAATAAATTTACATAAATTAAAAATTAATTTACGTAACGAATTTGTATATTTGTGTGTTTTTATTACATATATGAGCGGGTTTGCCCCCTCGTCTGTACCTTGCTCTTTACACTAAAGCTTAAATTTTGTCCCAATTCTTTAAGAATGACAAAGGCCGTAGAATAAATGGTTGAAATTACTAAAAGTACTTTAGCGTAAAGAGCTAGATATTTAGGAGGAGATGAAGCCCTTTTATTCGTAATAATTTCTATTCTTTTTAAGTTTTAATGCTTCTCCTTACTTTCAGTTGAAAAACTTTTTCATATTTATTTTTTATTGTTTTTGTTTAAATAATACTAGAAAATCCTGAGCCCCCTTCATGGAATTTCTCTACCACCTTGACACATTCCTCCGAGTAAAGATCCTTCCACGTAGCTTCCTCCCCTCAACCCCCCCCCCCCAACAACAAAAAATCACCCTGAAAACGTCTGTACACTTCCCAATAACCATTACTGTATGTAAACACTCGTCAAAGTTTTTAACTTGTAGCCCCTCCCTGGGAACTCTGGGGGAGTAAGTCGTCACCAAAGACATCTTATTATGTTTTTCGACTATGCTGAACAAACTGGCTAACTCAAAATTTTGATCCATTGACTTTTGGGAAAAAATGGGCGTGGCAGGGGGCCTAGCTGATTTCCAATTTTTTGGTCACTTAGAAAGGGCACTAAAACTTTTCATTTCCATTAGAATGAGCCCTCTCACGACATTCTAGGACCACTGTCACCCCTACCGTCGATACGATCACCCCTGGGAAAAAGAAGAAAAAACAAACAAATAAACACGCACCCGTGATCGAACTTTTGGCAAAAGATACGAAGTTCCACATTTTTGTAGATAGGAGCTTGAAATCTCTACAGTGGGGTTTTCCGTTACGCCGAATGCGATGGTGTGATTTTCGTCAAGATTCTATGACTTTTAGGGGGTATCTCCTAAAAGTCATCTATTTTCCAAAATAAGGCAAATTTTCTCAGGCTCGTATCTTTTCATGGGTAAGGCTAAATTTGATTCTTTTAATTAGTATTGAATTCAGTTTTTTAGACTTTCGTTTACTATTGAGCCGTCGCTCCTTACTACAGCTCACTACAACGAACTGTTTGAAAATATAGAATTTTGTATTTTTGACAGAGGAA
The DNA here is from genome assembly GCF_032884065.1 of Artemia franciscana. Classification (NCBI taxonomy): domain Eukaryota; kingdom Metazoa; phylum Arthropoda; class Branchiopoda; order Anostraca; family Artemiidae; genus Artemia; species Artemia franciscana. Next base: position 36,936,656 of record NC_088879.1, on the reverse strand, counting down.
AGATTACGGATGCATGCTTATTTTAATTTTTTTTCCCAGGGATGATCGTATCGACCCAGTGGTCCTAGAATATCGTAAGAGGGCTAATTCTAACTGAAATTAAGAGTTTTAGTGCCTTTTTAAGTGAACAAAAAATTGGAGGGTAACTAGGCCCCCTCTCACGCTCTTTTTTACCATTTTGCCATTATGATCAGCATAGTCAAAATATCTAATAACTATCTCTTTGAGGACCACTTAATCCCCCAGAGTCCCCTGCAGAAAGGCTGCAAGTTATGAGCATTGTCAATAGTTTACATATCGTGTTGGTTATTGGGAAGTACACTGGCGTTTTCAGGGGGGATTTTTCGGGTGGTGGTGGGGGAGATCGGGAAGAGGGAGTTACGTGAGAGGATCTTTCCACGGAGGAATTTACCATGGGTGAAGTAAATTTCCATGAAGGGCGCGCTGGATTTTCCAATATTATTTAAGAAAAAGAGAAATTAAACAAATAAGTTTTTTAACTGAAAGTAAAGAGCAGCATTCAATCTTAAAACAAACAAAATGACTACACACATGAGGGTGTTTTTCTCCTCCTCAATAACTTTCTCTTTACGCAAAAGTATTATTATTATTTTCAAAAGAGCCATTTATTTTAATTAAACGATGTTTGTTATCCAGGGGCCATTCCTCTGGAATTGGAACAAAATTCAAACTTTAGTGTAAAGAGCGAGGTATTTACGTGGGGCTGATCCCCCTCATATACGTAATAAAAATATATCAGCATAGAAGTTCGCTACGTAAGTTAATTGGTATGTTACATATATTTGTTACTAATAAAAACGTTCGTTAATAAAATTAAAAGGTCTAGTGGTATTTTTAAGAAATAAGAAATTCGCAGGGCCACTATGCCCCTTTCCCCACCCCCTTTTTCTCAAAATTGTTATTTTGAAACTAGACAAAATTTAGACAAAAAGTTAAATTAATATGTAAATTTTGTTTTAATTATTCATGTACGGCTAGCCAAAATCAAAACCTGTATTAATTAAAAAACGATCAGAAATTAAATAAAAAAAAACTGTTTTTTAGCTTTAAGTAAGGAGCGACATTAGAACTTAAAACGAACAGAAATTATTTCGTATATGAATGGGAATATCCTTCCTCAATGCCCCGCTCTTACGCTTAATTTTGACTTTCTCACAACTCTACTTTTTTAAACAATAAAAAAAACTTTAGCGTAAAGAGCGGGGCGTTGAGGAGGGGACAGTCCCTTTCATATAGGAGAACCGTCACCTGGAAAAATCTTTTGGGGTTGCCTCACGGTGAATTAAGTCATTAGATTTTTGAAAAAAAATCACTAAATCAGCACATAAATCACTAGATTATTGGAGAAAATTACTAAATCAACGAAAAAATCATTGGCATAACGCTATTTATCAGCGTAATGAATGATTATTTTGCCTCTTTTCCATGTTATATGCAGGCGCAATTCCATGTTATATGCAGGCGCACTAATGAGAAGGGTGTAAAATTAGCCCCTAGATAAGGAAAAATATCTTTAGATTAGTGTTTTGTTTTTCTCAAGCGAAAATTACCCTTTGAATTTTGAGAAATGCCTTTTCGCCTCATTATGCAGAACTTATCCCTCGATCGGCGAAAACTGGTTATCGCTGATCTAATTAAAGAATTTACTTTTACTTTTTAATATTTTTTCTTCTCCATCCAAAGCCCCACTTTTTTGTCTAACAAATGTGAAAACTAATTTCTTTTTTTAACTACTGGACGCCGGTGAAAATTTTGAAATTACCTCTTTATATTTTAATTATATTTTGAAAATGACCTCTTTATAACACGTTAGATATGTCTAGCTTCACATTTGATAAATTGTCCTGGTCTTTTGGGATAAAAACACGGGGAAATGTACAATGTAATGTCCGAAATGGGATATGTTGTGAAAAGGATCCCGCTGAAAATCCTTCAATAGACCAAAGAGTAAAAAGGGTAAATACAATTCTAATGTTTCCATTACTTGTTTTTAAACGTAGCTTTAAAGAGATGAGAGACGGCTAGGGATTAGCAAAAACTAATATTATATTGATATAACCATATTTTATTAAAGGATTTTCAGGAATATGTTTTTTTAATGCTATGAATTTTTCCCAAACAAAGGCATTAAATTTTTTTTTTTTTGAAACTTAACTGAAAAGTCGCCTTTTCCTAGATCGTAATGGGCTATTGAAAACTATACCATACTCATGGGTATCCTATTAGTAAAGACATCCAAATTATTAGAAATACTTTTGTAGTTCCCCTATATTCGCCTGAACAAAGATGTAATATAAATTGGGTTGGTCAGAGGCTAATTTAAGAAACTCCATAAAATAGTCGCCGAGGACACAATTTAAGATTTAATGCACAAATTGTCAGGTGAAAAAAAAAATAAAATGGTCTTTTGTTGACAATTTTTTTATTGTTTTCAATTCCAAATGAAAATCAGAGGAAACTCTATAGCATAGCCTATAGTAAACAGCCATAAGGCTGCAATATGGGCTATTATTATGATTCTTTTCACATGGGCACTTCGGAAGGAAGGGATGGTCGCAAAAACTTCAAAAGGGGCTCATTCTATACAAAGTCAAAAGTTCTCTTTTTACTTTTTGAAGGTCAAAAGAGATCAGAGGGTAACAAAGAAAAGCTCACGCCCCGCAGAAAAATTCACCTGATCAAATCAGTTCCTTAAATAAATATGATCTTAGCTGATGTTCCAAAACAAAACGTACTTATTCTTCACGAAAAGAAAAAAAATTCTGGCTGAATCTTCCGCAAGTGATTTTACATGGAGGGGCAATTTTCAGCGAGAGTGGAACTGTCTTGAGGAAATTTGACGGTGGGGGGATGTACTTTATGCTGGATGAAATTTCCACTGCGGGGTGTTTGGGGTTAACGGCTAGGGAAGCAAAAAATAATATTATATTGATATAACGAAATTTTATAAAAGGATTTTCAGGAATATGTTTTTAAATGCTATGAATAATTCCCCGACAAAGAGATTTTTTTTTGGGGGGGGGGGAGCTAACTGAAAATTTGCCTTTTCCTAGATCATAATGTGCTATTGAAAACTATACCATACTCATGAGTATCCTATTAGTAAAAATATGCAAATTTTTAGGAATATATTCGTAGCTCCCCTATCTTTCCCTGAACAAAATTTGGGTTGGTCAGAGGCTAATTTGAAAAAGTCCATAAAAAAGTCACCGAGGACCAAATTTAAGATTTAATCCACAAATTGTCTGGTGAAAAAAAGAATTAAGTGGTCTCTTGATGACAATTTTTTTTTGTATTGCCTCTTGGCAATTCCAAATGAAAATCAGATTAAACTCTCCAGCATAGCCTAGTAAAGAGCCATAATACTTCAATAAGGGCTATTATTATGATTCTTTTCCGTGGACACTTTGGAAGGAAGGAGCCCCTTTTGAAGTCGCACAAACTTCAAAAGGGGCTCATTCTATAGAAAGTCAAAAGTTCTGTTTTTACTTATTAAAGGTCAAAAGTGATCAGATGGTAACCAAAAAAGCTCACGCCCCGTACCAAACTTCACCTGATCAAATGTGATCAGAGGGTAACCAAAAAAAGCTCACGCCCCGTACCAAACTTCACCTGATCAAATCAGTTCCTTAAATAGGTATGAATTTAGCTGATGTTCCAAAACAACACGTACTTATTCTTCACCTTTGATTTATTTACATACAGGTAAAAAAAAGAAATAAGACAATCATGTCAATGAAAGTTCTTAAGCCGAACTGGCCAGCCATGACAACAAACAATAAAGAGAGATAAAACTCAACAAAAAAAAACCTCAAACGAAACTGCTGCCAGAAGAGAGAAAAGAGATGAAAGATTAAAATTATGCGGATATTTCGCCTGTATCTAAACTACTCGTTCTCAGCACAAGATAAAAAGAAAAAAGACACTAAACTTAAAGCAAATGAAACCAGCACCAATAATAATAAATACAATTGTCGCTACTGATCTACGTAGGGAAAAGAATAATAATTTGAAAAATTGCACACTGGAGGAGAATTCAATTTTCTGTAGTTCTGATGTGGTTTCCATACATTCGAATTGTAATGTGAAAAAGTGCGAAGATTTATACTAGCACATAGGTGAATGGAATGGCATAAACAGCCAAATACAAATAAACTTTGGCAGTCTTCTGACAGCTTCGCCTGCACACGACCTTGCTCCCCCGTCATAACCAACGCATTGCCTGCGGCAAATCCTATTAGGTTTGTTTTTGGAGCTCCAATTTCTTGAAAAAGTTGTTTAGTTATGGCCCGATAAATATATTCGGCTGTACATTGCTGAACTTCTATAAATCTCAAAAAGGAGCCTCTTACAGGAAAATTGTCTTCTCGATCAACAGCATTCAGATCGAGATGGCGAGATGGCGTTACACGAGATGCGCAGTTCTGGTGTGGCCGCAGGTTAGGTGTTTGCCATATCAGAGTCGGGAAAACAGGTCTTTAGAATTTCTGGCACTTCATCCATGATGTCAATAGCGACATTGTAATGCACAATAAACCCCAAAGGCTTAATTTCGGCACTTCTCACCTTTTTTTCTAAAGTCAACTTTTCAATGAATTTTAAAAAAATCAAAAATTTAAAGGCAAGTCTTTCCAGAAGGAAATAATATAAAATTCTGAAAACGACTAGAAAACATATTTACAATATTGATTTACACATTAACTACTAATTATTACCATTTCTAAGAGAAAATCGACATAATAGGCCTATATTGCCTAAATCTTGTATTCCTTGTAGATTCTCTGATGGGTTGCTGCAACTGATGTTGCTTGTTTTCTGTTAAATTACATTCAAGAAAAGTCACATTGAATTTTTACTGCATATATTGGGAAGTGTAAAGAACACTTTTTGTGTTTGGGGGGGGGGGGTTGTTCTTAGGGTAGATTTCTATAGGGAGACACTTCCTAGGGGATATAAATTTTTGAGGGGATAATTTTAAAGGGGAACGGATGCAATGAGAGGATTTGACAGAATTACAATTCGAAATTCTTATTATTTGCCCTACATTCTCTTTTCTAAATTTTACATGTGGAGATGTTCCGGAGGAATTATTTGGGGGGCTAATTTCCATATGTTTGGATTTACAGAAAATAATTTCCAAGGAAGGGGGCATTTCTGGTGTGATCGAGAAATCAATTAGAGATTAAAGTCACATTCAACTGAAATAACACTAAGAATATTTTTGCTGGCTGAATCGTCCGAAAGCAGTTTTACGAGGATGGGGGATTTTCAGATAGGTTTGCACTGTCTGTTGGGAATTATACGGAGGAGTGCCCTTTACTTTCTTTTTAATTATCTTACATTCTCTTTGCCAAATTGTACATGTGGAGATGTTCTGGGATCATTATTCAGGGGACTATTTTCCGCGTGGTTGATTTCCAGGAAATAATATCCACGGAAGGGGGCATTTCTGGAGTGATCGATAATCTGATTATAGAGTCCTATAGAGTCCTTAAATTCCTATTCAAATGAAAGAACGCTAAGAAGAACTTTTCTGGCTGAATCATCCACAAGCGATTTTACAGGGAGGGGCGATTTTCAGCGAGAGTGGAACTGTCTTGAGGAAATTTGACGGGGGGGGGGTGCACTTTACACTGGATCAAATTTCCACTGTGGAGTGTTCCATGAGGGGGGGGGGGTGTATTTCATACAGGGTGAGCCAGATTCACCGGCATTATTTTTGAAAAACAAGAAGTTTTTTTAACTGAAAGTAAGGTACAACCCTACAACTCAAAACGAATAGAAATTATTCAATATATGAGGGGTTGCCCCCTCCTCAACAACTTGCTCTCTATGCTAAAGTTTGACTGTCTGTCCCAATATTTGTAGACCGGCAACTGAAACACGAGGGCTGTTTAATTAGAATAAGAATAAATTTAAAAGTGCTAACAGCATTTGAACCTGCATTAGTTGAAAAAAGTTCAGAAATTATGTACAAAACAAGTTTTCTTTTCACTGAAAGTATGGAGCGACATTAAAACTTAAGCCGAAAAGAAAATATTTCCTACATGAAAGGGGCTATCCCTTTATTATTGCCTCGCTCTTTATGCTAAACTTTGAATATGTCCCAACTCTATTTTTTAAACAATAAAGAAAACTTTAGAGTAAAGAGAGAGGCGTTGCAGAGGGGACAGCCCCTTTCATATGCAGAATAGTATCTGGTCGTTTCAGTTTTAATGTCGCTCCTTAATTTAAAAAAAAACTTTTTTTTTATGTAATACCAAGAAGAAACAGGGCTTTGCATAGGCAATAACTATTCGTTTCAGCTTTAATCTTTAAAACATTTGCTTTTCGTATGACTTAAATCAGTTTTGAAGTTATTTATCTTATGTAATTATCCAATGAATTTTTTTTACATACACTAATAACAGTGCTTGATATATAATTAATATTCTGGAGTTTTAATATCCAGATAAAACAATCGGTACAAATCTAATAGAAATTTTACACGACGGTCTATATACTTTTGGTGTTGTTTAGTCTTCAATATCTATTAAAATTAATGTTTTAAATAATTTTTGAAATGTTGATCAATCTGAGGATCGTAGCTGTGAATCGGATTGTCAGCATGGCTGCCAAATTGACAAATTTTGTGTTAAAATGACACTATTTGATGTTGCGTGACACAATGACACATTCAGTCGAAATGATGACACAATCGACGAAAATGACACATTTTTCAATAAAAAATTACACAATCGACAAAAATGGCACATTTTTGTCATCCTAGTCTTGATTTTTAAATGGTAATAAAAGAAAAGTAAAGTTTCAATTTTCTACCTCCAGAAAAGGTACAAATTAATGGAAGGGAATAGCGCTGCCTAACGGTGGCAGTAGTACACAAACAGTGCAGAATACAGGACAGATGCCATCACCGTATTTAAAATTTAAACTACGCAAAAAAAACAGCCATAGGCGGAAATTTCAAATCAAAATGCATGCTGAATTTCTGAACTTAATTGGTTTCTTGATTGAGTACGTACTTAATAGTAAAAATTAAACAGCATGCAGTTTACCAAAGCTGTGTGCATAAGCAGCAACTCCCATTTTTAGGAGTATAGGAGGGGTATCCAACCTTGGACAAGATTACAAATTTCCAGAGATTTCTTTCCTTCAGAATAATCCATCTGGCCTAAAAAGGCACCAAAAAATATGACAGAAATACTAGATTGAAGCTGGTTGAATGGCTTACATATTGAGTAAATAAAATGCTTAGCCAATAAAGCCGATTACGTTTACGACGTCATACGAAAAGTTTATTTTCAATTTGCTGTCGGAGTTGATTGTCCCTAAGACTTTTATAAAAGTAAACTTGCCTCGTTGGCCGCCCAGACACAAATTCATAGTGTGTAACATTAATTTAATCGAATATTTCTATTTCTTTCATGACGTCACAAAAAGGTCAAGATTCCAAGATAATAGGATAAGGTTAAGTTTACTCCTTTTTGAACTGATTTGGAAAATATTATATATTCAAAACTCTAAATAAAGATTTGACAATTAAATATGATACCACTTGTAGCAAAAAAATATGACACATTATGGAATCTGAGATGACAGAAAAAGCAAATTTTAGCAAAAAATATGACACACTCCTTAAAAAAAAATTTGGCAGCCCTGAAATCGGTACTAGCAAAAACTTAAACTGTTGTACGCTGATTGATGTAGATCAGGGTATCAATCTGCCATCAATTCAGCATTTCAAAAATTGTGCTTTCTTTAAAAATTATTTTCATGTGTTTCCTTTAAAAATTAATTTAATATATACTTTTCATCTAATGAAATTCTACAAACAGTTAATTCTGAATAATTTCTTTTTTAATGATTGAAATTAATTTGAAAATCGTATCTGATCATATTGTACTATACAAAATGTTTTTCAATTACAATTTTTACAATAACATTTAAAAACCTCCGACTTAGAGTGGATTTTTGTAATATATTGCTTTAAACTAGGGGAAACTTAAACGTTTCCGAGTGCCGGTTTTTAAAAAGAAAATGCAAATAGGAGAACAGTTGATGATTAATTTTCTATGCAAAAATGTAAAAGGATGTCAGAGTAACTTGAAAGGTCTCAGAATTATATGAAACCATTGATTCGCTATTTTGAACTAGTACGAAGAGTCGAGAAGTACTATTTGATAGGCAGGTAAGGCTAGAGATTTTCCTGCTGGAAAAAGCAATCTAGATAGGTCACAAGTTTTTTTTTTTTTTTTTTTTTTTTTATTAGAGCCAAAGCTTGTTCGAATTTAGCTTGTTCGAATTTGTGAAGGATAAATAGGAAAGAAGAGTTCATTTTTTATACTTGACAAGTGCAAATTACACAATGGAATCTTCAGTTAGAACAGCAGCAGCAGTGGAAATAACAAGAAGTCCCAAGTGAAAAAGAATCTTATAACACAGATTTTTCTTTGATGCACAGACAGGAAGGGGTAATTGAATCCATGCTAGAATTTCCTATTTGAATTGAAATTGATGATTTGACACTTCATGGCTTAAAGTCAAGGAATTGCGTGATGATTATAGTATTATGTAATAAGAAATTCAAATATATACAAACATGCCGCTTTCTAAGGTCAGGGGGTCCGGGTGAACCTTTTGCCCCCAGCACTATATATTTTGCAAGAGTGACATCATAACAAAAGATTTTGCCAACGGGACCCGGCGTTTACCCACCCAGAAAATACCCCTCCCAGTTTATGCTCCCTTCCCCCACGATTAAATCCCCCCACCAGAAAATACTCTTTTGTTGAAAATTTTACCCAGGAAAACACTCCTTCTACCAAAAATATGTCCCTCCTTCCGTAGCTGGCTGGTCTCCAATCTTTTTCGACTTATAAAAAAGGGCTAGAACTCTCAATTTCTGATCTAATGAGCACCCTCCAAAATTTCTCTGACCCTTAGGTATAGGTGTGGATAATGAAGGCATAGTCACCCTTTGCAGACCTTGCGGTTTAATGTTACTCTTTACTTTCATAATAGCAGCTTAGACTAGAAATATCCCCAGAAATTATAAAGGAATAAATATCAATTTCATGTTTTTGGTATGTTTTAATTTTTTTTTTTTTTGGCACTTAAGGAAGGTGTTAGAAACTACTGGGTTAATGATAATGAAATATACTTAAATACTTAAAAATATAATACTTTAGAAACAGATTTGGGCAATATATTTTCATATTAGGGGGTAATGAAGGTAAGATACGGCGGGTCTACATGCCTAATGCATTAGGCACAATTATTCTGCATATAATTAGGTAAGAATTGTTGGACCCGCTATATCCCCTCCCCCTAATTTGCAAATATATAGCCTGAATTTGTTTTTAAAGCATGGATATTTTTAATTGAAATATACATACAATGTAGTCTTCCATCGATCCGAAGCTAAATGTCTGATATAAAGACCGTGAGAATTGGTTACTTGATTTATCTTCGTGATACAATTCTCGAGTGTGTACTAGCTAACCGAAGTGTGTACTAGTACCAAATCTTCTTCCCTAACTTTTTCATACAGAACAGGTTTTTTATAGGGGGAAGGGCACTGTATCTTGTGTCCTTTTTTATTTCAAGCTAGTGATCTTTATTCTGAAATACATCTTTTAGATTTTCATTGATTTTACTTGCCTGGTTGTCTTAACTCCCTGGACAAAATTGACTCAATTTGGTTGTTTTTCACTTCGAAATTATTCGATTATTTTTCGACATTCGAAACACAATTGGTTTTAGGATTGTAATCATATAAAATTATCAAATTAAGTGACATTTGAATTCAGTATTAACTTCAAGGGGGGAGGGGGAGAAGACATAAGAAAGGAGCGTCAGCCCTCGAGTCCCGGCTCCTTCCAATATCAATTTTTTTGATAATCGAATCCAATATTTTACGGGTTTTGATAGACCTATCTAATAATTTAGGCTCCCAAACCTGGTACAATTGCAACAAAATTCTTATTTCATCCTTTAATTACTTATATTCGTTTTTAGAACTAAGCGCAATTTTAAAATTCCGGTAACTTTAGATATGGCACCACCACAAATCACCATTTTTAGTGTAGTATTGCCAATTTAGGAAGGTTTTATTCACTACTAGGTTAATCATAATAAAATATACCTAAGTATGATAAAAATATAACACTCTAGAACGAAATTTGGGTTAGATATTTGCACACTAGGGGGGGGGGGTGAAGGTAAAGTATAGCGGGACAAACAACTCTTAGTTCATAATATGCAAAATAATTGTACCTAATACATTATGCATGCAGACCCACTATACTTTACCTCACTACCCCTTTTGATATTAATTAAAACATTGCTAAACTGCAGTTTTCCACCGAGCCGACACTAATTGTCCGGTATAAAGACCGTGAGAACTGGTTATTGTTTTATGTTCCCGATTTAAATTCTCATGTGTGCACTAACTAACAAGGAAGTGCAGAACTTTCTTTCCAAAATTTTCATACAGAACTGGTTTTTTATAAGAGGAAAGTGCATTGTCCCTTTTGCGCTGTTTTATGACATACTAGTGATCTGCAATCTGAAATACAATTTTTAGATTTTATTGATTTTACTAGCTTGGATATCAAAAATCTCTAGACTTAATTAGCTCTATTTCCATCTTATCTATGGAAATTTGTCCGATCTGTAAGTTGAATTACTTAACTGCATGTACGTTAGGTTTGCTTTCCATGTTTGATCAAACGTTTGATCAAAATTTCTATTATTAGCGCAGTTCAATTCAACAGTAATAAAACCTACGAAAGAACATTCGAATTTCAATTGGTTGTAGGATGTAATAATATAAAGTAAGCAAATTAGGTGACATTTGAGTTTTGTTTTAGCTTTGAAAGGAGGATAGAGTCCTTAAGTCCTTGCTCCTTCCAATACCAAATTTTCTGATAATCAAATCCAACATTTTATAGAATATTTGGATAGACCTATCTGATAATCTTGGCTCCCAAACCTGGTACAATAGCAACACAATTCTTATTTCATCCTTTAATTACTTATATTCGTTTTCAGAACTAAGCGCAATTTTAAACTTTTGGTAACTTAAGATAAGGCACCACAAATTGCCATTTTTAGTATAGTATTGGTACTTTAGGAAGGTGTTATACACTACTACGGTGTAGACAATAAGATAATGCAGACGTCAAAGTTTAATCGCCACTCGATTTGACTTTTAAGGGCTCTTTTCAACTAAAATTCTACGAAAAAGTACGCTTGACTGATCAACAGTTTTAAATTTGGCCTTAAACCGTGACTGAGATGAGGCCTATGCACTATTTCTAATGGTGGTAATTGAGGGTGGAGGGATGCTCTTGCAGATTTAGTTGTTTTTTTTTTTACCCTGCCTATGTTTTGAAAAAAAAAATCTTTTTTGTAGCCATTCCATTGAAAAGGAAATCTTTTAAATTCGAAAATAACGGGGGAATCAACCAAAAGTGCACTGTGCAAAAGTCCGCTTTGTTGGAGTTTGTTGGACTTTATGACGGTGTCATCAATTTAAATTTACAAAAAGTGATTACAAAAAGTGATGATACAAAAATTAGCTTTGTAATAAATTTACATAAATTAAAAATTAATTTACGTAACGAATTTGTATATTTGTGTGTTTTTATTACATATATGAGCGGGTTTGCCCCCTCGTCTGTACCTTGCTCTTTACACTAAAGCTTAAATTTTGTCCCAATTCTTTAAGAATGACAAAGGCCGTAGAATAAATAGTTGAAATTACTAAAAGTACTTTAGCGTAAAGAGCTAGATATTTAGGAGGAGATGAAGCCCTTTTATTCGTAATAATTTCTGTTCTTTTCAAGTTTTAATGCTGCTCCTTACTTTCAGTTGAAAAACTTTTTCATATTTATTTTTTATTGTTTTTGTTTAAATAATACTAGAAAATCCAGAGCCCCCTTCATGGAATTTCTCTACCACCTTGACACATTCCTCCGAGTAAAGATCCTTCCACGTAGCTTCCTCCCCTCAACCCCCCCCCCCCAACAACAAAAAATCCCCCTGAAAACGTCTGTACACTTCCCAATAACCATTACTGTATGTAAACACTCGTCAAAGTTTGTAACTTGTAGCCCCTCCCTGAGAACTCTGGGGGAGTAAGTCGTCACCAAAGACATCTTATTATGTTTTTCGACTATGCTGAACAAACTGGCTAACTCAAAATTTTGATCCATTGACTTTTTGGAAAAAATGAGCGTAGCAGGGGGCCTAGCTGATTTCCAATTTTTTGGTCACTTAGAAAGGGCACTAAAACTTTTCATTTCCATTAGAATGAGCCCTCTCACGACATTCTAGGACCACTGTCACCCCTACCGTCGATACGATCACCCCTGGGAAAAAGAAGAAAAAAACAAACAAATAAACACGCACCCGTGATCGAACTTTTGGCAAAAGATACGAAGTTCCACATTTTTGTAGATAGGAGCTTGAAATCTCTACAGTGGGGTTTTCCGTTACGCCGAATGCGATGGTGTGATTTTCGTCAAGATTCTATGACTTTTAGGGGGTATCTCCTAAAAGTCATCTATTTTCCAAAATAAGGCAAATTTTCTCAGGCTCGTATCTTTTCATGGGTAAGGCTAAATTTGATTCTTTTAATTAGTATTGAAATTCAGTTTTTTAGACTTTCGTTTACTATTGAGCCGTCGCTCCTTACTACAGCTCACTACAACGAACTGTTTGAAAATATAGAATTTTGTATTTTTGACAGAGGAAAGATTACGGATGCATGCTTATTTTAATTTTTTTCCCAGGGATGATCGTATCGACCAAGTGGTCCTAGAATATCGTAAGAGGGCTAATTCTAACTGAAATTAAGAGTTTTAGTGCCTTTTTAAGTGAACAAAAAATTGGAGGGTAACTAGGCCCCCTCTCACGCTCTTTTTTACCATTTTGCCATTATGATCAGCATAGTCAAAATATCTAATAACTATCTCTTTGAGGACCACTTAATCCCCCAGAGTCCCCTGCAGAAAGGCTGCAAGTTATGAGCATTGTCAATAGTTTACATATCGTGTTGGTTATTGGGAAGTACACTGGCGTTTTCAGGGGGGATTTTTCGGGTGGTGGTGGGGGAGATCGGGAAGAGGGAGTTACTTGAGAGGATCTTTCCACGGAGGAATTTACCATGGGTGAAGTAAATTTCCATGAAGGGCGCGCTGGATTTTCCAGTATTATTTAAAAAAAGGAGAAATTAAACAAATAAGTTTTTTAACTGAAAGTAAAGAGCAGCATTCAATCTTAAAACAAACAAAATTACTACACATATGAGGGTGTTTTTCTCCTCCTCAATACCTTGCTCTTTACGCTAAAGCATTATTATTATTTTCAAAAGAGCTATTTATTTTAATTAAACGATGTTTGTTATCCAGGGGCCATTCCTCTGGAATTGGAACAAAATTCAAACTTTATTGTAAAGAGCGAGGTATTTACGTGGGACTGATCCCCCTCATATACGCAATAAAAATATATCAGCATAGAAGTTCGCTACGTAAGTTAATTGGTATGTTACATATATTTGTTACTAATAAAAACGTTCGTTAATAAAATTAAAAGGTCTAGTGGTATTTTTAAGAAATAAGAAATTCGGAGGGCCACTATGCCCCTTTCCCCACCCCCTTTTTCTCAAAATTGTTATTTTGAAACTAGACAAAATTTAGACAAAAAGTTAAATTAATATGTAAATTTTGTTTTAATTATTCATGTACGGCTAGCCAAAATCGAAACCTGTATTAATTAAAAAACGATCAGAAATTAAATAAAAAAAAACTGTTTTTTAGCTTTAAGTAAGGAGCGACATTAGAACTTAAAACGAACAGAAATTATTTCGTATATGAATGGGAATATCCTTCCTCAATGCCCCGCTCTTACGCTAAATTTTGACTTTCTCACAACTCTACTTTTTTAAACAATAAAAAAAACTTTAGCGTAAAGAGCGGGGCGTTGAGGAGGGGACAGTCCCTTTCATATAGGAGAACCGTCTCCTGGAAAAATCTTTTGGGGTTGCCTCACGGTGAATTAAGTCATTAGATTTTTGAAAAAAATCACTAAATCAGCACATAAATCACTAGATTATTGAAGAAAATTACTAAATAAACGAAAAAATCATTGGCATAACGCTATTTATCAGCGTAATGAATGATTATTTTGCCTCTTTTCCATGTTATATGCAGGCGCACTAATGAGAAGGGTGTAAAATTAGCCCCTAGATAAGGAAAAATACCTTTAGATTAGTGTTTTGTTTTTCTCAAGCGAAAATTACCCTTTGAATTTTGAGAAATGCCTTTTCGCCTCATTATGCAGAACTTATCCCTCGATCGGCGAAAACTGGTTATCGCTGATCTAATTAAAGAATTTACTTTTACTTTTTAATATTTTTTCTTCTCCATCCAAAGCCCCACTTTTTTGTCTAACAAATGTGAAAACTAATTTCTTTTTTTAACTACTGGACGCCGGTGAAAATTTTGAAAATTACCTCTTTATATTTTAATTATATTTTGAAAATGACCTCTTTATAACACGTTAGATATGTCTAGCTTCACATTTGATAAATTGTCCTGGTCTTTTGGGATAAAAACACGGGGAAATGTACAATGTAATGTCCGAAATGGGATATGTTGTGAAAAGGATCCCGCTGAAAATCCTTCAATAGTCCAAAGAGTAAAAAGGGTAAATACAATTCTAATGTTTCCATTACTTGTTTCTAAACGTAGCTTTAAAGAGATGAGAGACGGCTAGGGATTAGCAAAAACTAATATTATATTGATATAACCATATTTTATTAAAGGATTTTCAGGAATATGTTTTTTTAATGCTATGAATTTTTCCCAAACAAAGGCATTAAATTTTTTTTTTTTTTTGAAACTTTACTGAAAAGTCGCCTTTTCCTAGATCGTAATGGGCTATTGAAAACTATACCATACTCATGGGTATCCTATTAGTAAAGACATCCAAATTATTAGAAATACTTTTGTAGTTCCCCTATATTCGCCTGAACAAAGATGTAATATAAATTGGGTTGGTCAGAGGCTAATTTGAGAAACTCCATAAAATAGTCGCCGAGGACACAATTTAAGATTTAATGCACAAATTGTCAGGTGAAAAAAAAAATAAAATGGTCTTTTGTTGACAATTTTTTTATTGTTTCTTGGCAATTCCAAATGAAAATCAGAGGAAACTCTATAGCATAGCCTATAGTAAACAGCCATAAGGCTGCAATATGGGCTATTATTATAATTCTTTTCACATGGGCACTTCGGAAGGAAGGGATGGTCGCAAAAACTTCAAAAGGGGCTCATTCTATACAAAGTCAAAAGTTCTCTTTTTACTTTTTGAAGGTCAAAAGTGATCAGAGGGTAACAAAGAAAAGCTCGCGCCCCGCAGAAAAATTCACCTGATCAAATCAGTTCCTTAAATAAATATGATCTTAGCTAATGTTCCAAAACAAAACGTACTTATTCTTCACGAAAAGAAAAAAATTCTGGCTGAATCTTCCGCAAGTGATTTTACATGGAGGGGCAATTTTCAGCGAGAGTGGAATTGTTTTGAGGAAATTTGACGGTGGGGGGATGTACTTTATGCTGGATGAAATTTCCACTGCGGGGTGTTTGGGGTTAACGGCTAGGGAAGCAAAAAATAATATTATATTGATATAACGAAATTTATAAAACGATTTTCAGGAATATCTTTTTAAATGCTATGAATAATTCCCCGACAAAGAGATTTTTTTTTGAGGGGGGGGGGGGGAGCTAACTGAAAATTTGCCTTTTCCTAGATCATAATGTGCTATTGAAAACTATACCATACTCATGAGTATCCTATTAGTAAAAATATGCAAATTTTTAGGAATATATTCGTAGCTCCCCTATCTTTCCCTGAACAAAATTTGGGTTGGTCAGAGGCTAATTTGAAAAAGTACATAAAAAAGTCACCGAGGACCAAATTTAAGATTTAATCCACAAATTGTCTGGTGAAAAAAAGAATTAAGTGGTCTCTTGATGACAATTTTTTTTTGTATTGCCTCTTGGCAATTCCAAATGAAAATCAGATTAAACTCTCCAGCATAGCCTAGTAAAGAGCCATAATGCTTCAATAAGGGCTATTATTATGATTCTTTTCCCGTGGACACTTTGGAAGGAAGGAGCCCCTTTTGAAGTCGCACAAACTTCAAAAGGGGCTCATTCTATAGAAAGTCAAAAGTTCTGTTTTTACTTATTAAAGGTCAAAAGTGATCAGATGGTAACCAAAAAAAGCTCACGCCCCGTACCAAACTTCACCTGATCAAATGTGATCAGAGGGTAACCAAAAAAAGCTCACGCCCCGTACCAAACTTCACCTGATCAAATCAGTTCCTTAAATAGGTATGAATTTAGCTGATATTTCCAAAACAACACGTACTTATTCTTCACCTTTGATTTATTTACATACAGGTAAAAAAAAGAAATAAGACAATCATGTCAATGAAAGTTCTTAAGCCGAACTGGCCAGCCATGACAACAAACAATAAAGAGAGATAAAACTCAACAAAAAAAAACCTCAAACGAAACTGCTGCCAGAAGAGAGAAAAGAGATGAAAGATTAAAATTATGCGGATATTTCGCCTGTATCTAAACCAGTCGTTCTCAGCACAAGATAAAAAGAAAAAAGACACTAAACTTAAAGCAAATAAAACCAGCACCAATAATAATAAATACAATTGTCGCTACTGATCTACGTAGGGAAAAGAATAATAATTTGAAAAATTTCACACTGGAGGAGAATTCAATTTTCTGTAGTTCTGATGTGGTTTCCATACATTCGAATTGTAATGTGAAAAAGTGCGAAGATTTATACTAGCACATAGGTGAATGGAATGGCATAAACAGCCAAATACAAATAAACTTTGGCAGTCTTCTGACAGCTTCGCATGCACACGACCTTGCTCCCCCGTCATAACCAACGCATTGCCTGCGGCAAATCCTATTAGGTTTGTTTTTGGAGCTCCAATTTCTTGAAAAAGTTGTTTAGTTATGGCCCGATAAATATATTCGGCTGTACATTGCTGAACTTCTATAAATCTCAAAAAGGAGCCTCTTACAGGAAAATTGTCTTCTCGATCAACAGCATTCAGATCGAGATGGCGAGATGGCGTTACACGAGATGCGCAGTTCTGGTGTGGCCGCAGGTTAGGTGTTTGCCATATCAGAGTCGGGAAAACAGGTCTTTAGAATTTCTGGCACTTCATCCATGATGTCAATAGCGACATTGTAATGCACAATAAACCCCAAAGGCTTAATTTCGGCACTTCTCACCTTTTTTTCTAAAGTCAACTTTTCAATGAATTTTTAAAAAATCAAAAATTTAAAGGCAAGTCTTTCCAGAAGGAAATAATATAAAATTCTGAAAACGACTAGAAAACATATTTACAATATTGATTTACACATTAACTACTAATTATTACCATTTCTAAGAGAAAATCGACATAATAGGCCTATATTGCCTAAATCTTGTATTCCTTGTAGATTCTCTGATGGGTTGCTGCAACTGATGTTGCTTGTTTTCTGTTAAATTACATTCAAGAAAAGTCACATTGAATTTTTACTGCATATATTGGGAAGTGTAAAGAACACTTTTTGTGTTTGGGGGGGGGGGTTGTTCTTAGGGTAGATTTCTATAGGGAGACACTTCCTAGGGGATATAAATTTTTGAGGGGATAATTTTAAAGGGGAACGGATGCAATGAGAGGATTTGACAGAATTACAATTCGAAATTCTTATTATTTGCCCTACATTCTCTTTTCTAAATTTTACATGTGGAGATGTTCCGGAGGAATTATTTGGGGGGCTAATTTCCATATGTTTGGATTTACAGAAAATAATTTCCAAGGAAGGGGGCATTTCTGGTGTGATCGAGAAATCAATTAGAGATTAAAGTCACATTCAACTGAAATAACACTAAGAATATTTTTGCTGGCTGAATCGTCCGAAAGCAGTTTTACGAGGATGGGGGATTTTCAGATAGGGTTGCACTGTCTGTTGGGAATTATACGGAGGAGTGCCCTTTACTTTCTTTTTAATTATCTTACATTCTCTTTGCCAAATTGTACATGTGGAGATGTTCTGGGATCATTATTCAGGGGACTATTTTCCGCGTGGTTGATTTCCAGGAAATAATATCCACGGAAGGGGGCATTTCTGGAGTGATCGATAATCTGATTATAGAGTCCTATAGAGTCCTTAAATTCCTATTCAAATGAAAGAACGCTAAGAAGAACTTTTCTGGCTGAATCATCCACAAGCGATTTTACAGGGAGGGGCGATTTTCAGCGAGAGTGGAACTGTCTTGAGGAAATTTGACGGGGGGGGGGGTGCACTTTACACTGGATCAAATTTCCACTGTGGAGTGTTCCATGAGGGGGGGGGGTGTGTTTCATACAGGGTGAGCAAGATTTACCGGCATTATTTTTGAAAAACAAAAAGTTTTTTTAACTGAAAGTAAGGTACAACCCTACAACTCAAAACGAATAGAAATTATTCAATATATGAGGGGTTGCCCCCTCCTCAACAACTTGCTCTCTATGCTAAAGTTTGACTGTCTGTCCCAATATTTGTAGACCGGCAACTGAAACACGAGGGCTGTTTAATTAGAATAAGAATAAATTTAAAAGTGCTAACAGCATTTGAACCTGCATTAGTTGAAAAAAGTTCAGAAATTATGTACAAAACAAGTTTTCTTTTCACTGAAAGTATGGAGCGACATTAAAACTTAAGCCGAAAAGAAAATATTTCCTACATGAAAGGGGCTATCCCTTTATTATTGCCTCGCTCTTTATGCTAAACTTTGAATATGTCCCAACTCTATTTTTTAAACAATAAAGAAAACTTTAGAGTAAAGAGAGAGACGTTGCAGAGGGGACAGCCCCTTTCATATGCAGAATAGTATCTGGTCGTTTCAGTTTTAATGTCGCTCCTTAATTTAAAAAAAAACTTTTTTATGTAATACCAAGAAGAAACAGGGCTTTGCATAGGCAATAACTATTCGTTTCAGCTTTAATCTTTAAAACATTTGCTTTTCGTATGACTTAAATCAGTTTTGAAGTTATTTATCTTATGTAATTATCCAATGAATTTTTTTTACATACACTAATAACAGTGCTTGATATATAATTAATATTCTGGAGTTTTAATATTCAGATAAAACAATCGGTACAAATCTAATAGAAATTTTACACGACGGTCTATATACTTTTGGTGTTGTTTAGTATTCAATATCTATTAAAATTAATGTTTTAAATAATTTTTGAAATGTTGATCAATTTGAGGATCGTAGCTGTGAATCGAATTGTCAGCATGGCTGCCAAATTGACAAATTTTGTGTTAAAATGACACTATTTGATGTTGCGTGACACAATGACACATTCAGTCGAAATGATGACACAATCGACGAAAATGACACATTTTTCAATAAAAAATGACACAATCGACAAAAATGGCACATTTTTGTCATCCTAGTCTTGATTTTTAAATGGTAATAAAAGAAAAGTAAAGTTTCAATTTTCTACCTCCAGAAAAGGTACAAATTAATGGAAGGGAATAGCGCTGCCTAACGGTGGCAGTAGTACACAAACAGTGAAGAATACAGGACAGATGCCATCACCGTATTTAAAATTTAAACTACGCAAAAAAAACAGCCATAGGCGGAAATTTCAAATCGAAATGCATGCTGAATTTCTGAACTTAATTGGTTTCTTTATTGAGTACGTACTTAATAGTAAAAATTAAACAGCATGCAGTTTACCAAAGCTGTTTGCATAAGCAGCAACTCCCATTTTTAGGAGTATAGGAGGGGTATCCAACCTTGGACAAGATTACAAATTTCCAGAGATTTCTTTCCTTCAGAATAATCCATCTGGCCTAAAAAGGCACCAAAAAATATGACAGAAATACTAGATTGAAGCTGGTTGAATGGCTTACATATTGAGTAAATAAAATGCTTAGCCAATAAAGCCGATTACGTTTACGACGTCATACGAAAAGTTTATTTTCAATTTGCTGTCTGAGTTGATTGTCCCTAAGACTTTTATAAAAGTAAACTTGCCTCGTTGGCCGCCCAGACACAAATTCATAGTGTGTAACATTAATTTAATCGAATATTTCTATTTCTTTCATGACGTCACAAAAAGGTCAAGATTCCAAGATAATAGGATAAGGTTAAGTTTACTCCTTTTTGAACTGATTTAGAAAAGATTATATATTCAAAACTCTAAATAAAGATTTGACAATTAAATATTATACCACTTGTAGCAAAAAATATGACACATTATGGAATCTGAGATGACAGAAGAGCAAATTTTAGCAAAAAATATGAAACACTCCTTAAAAAAAATTTGGCATCCCTGAAATTGGTACTAGCAAAAACTTAAACTGTTGTACGCTGATTGATGTAGATCAGGGTATCAATCTGCCATCAATTCAGCATTTCAAAAATTGTGCTTTCTTTAAAAATTATTTTCTTGTGTTTCCTTTAAAATTAATTTAATATATTACTTTTCATCTAATGAAATTCTACAAACAGTTAATTCTGAATAATTTCTTTTTTAATGATTGAAATTAATTTGAAAATCTTATCTGATCATATTTTACTATACAAAATGTTTTTCAATTACAATTTTTACAATAACATTTAAAAACCTCCGACTTAGAGTGGATTTTTGTAATATATTTCTTTAAACTAGGGGAAACTTAAACGTTTCCGAGTGCCGGTTTTTAAAAAGAAAATGCAAATAGGAGAACAGTTGATGATTTCTTTTCTATGCAAAAATGTAAAAGGATGTCAGAGTAACTTGAAAGGTCTCAGAATTATATGAAACCATTGATTCGCGATTTTGAACTAGTACGAAGAGTCGAGAAGTACTATTTGATAGGCAGGTAAGGCTAGAGATTTTCCTGCTGGAAAAAGCAATCTAGATAGGTCACAAGTTTTTTTTTTTTTTTTTTTTTTTTTATTAGAGCCAAAGTCTTGAAAAAAATTATACGAATGACATCATATTTATGAGCACATTTCAAGAGCATAAATTACATTATCTTTCCCTCGGGAGAGGTCATTGTGTTTTTAGTATGTATGGCACATACAGAATTATAAAAGATGACAAATGACTCTGAACAGCTTAAGAAAAAGCATGGAACAAGAAAGTGTAAGAATCACACTGAATTGCAAATGAAAATGTTGCACAATGAAATTTGCGATTAGAAGATAAAGCAAAAGTAAATGGAATGAAAAACGTGTTAATTTAGCTTGTTCGAATTTGTGAAGGATAAATAGGAAAGAAGAGGTCATTTTTTATACTTGACAAGTGCAAATTACACAATGGAATCTTCAGTTAGAACAGCAGCAGCAGTGGAAATAACAACAAGTCCCAAGTGAAAAAAATCTTATAACACAGATTTTTCTTTGATGCACAGACAGGAAGGGGTAATTGAATCCATCCCAGAATTTCCTATTTGAATTGAAATTGATGATTTGACACTTCATGGCTTAAAGTCAAGGAATTGCGTGATGATTATATTATTATGTAATTAGAAATTCAAATATATACAAACATGCCACTTCCTAAGGTCAGGGGGTCCGGGTGAACCTTTTACCCCAGCACTATTTTGCAAGAGTGACATCATAACAGAAGATTTTGCCATCAGGATACAGCGTTTACCCACCCAGAAAATACCCCTCCCAGTTTATCCCCCCCACACAATTAAATATACCCTGCGGAGAATACTCTTTTGTTGAAAATTTCCCCCCAGAAAACACTAATCCTCCAAAAAATTTGTCCCCCCTCCCGTGGCTGGCTGGTCTCCAATCACTTTCTACTTATAAAAAAGGACTAGAACTCTCAATTTCTGGTCTAATGAGCATCCTCCAAAATTTCTGTGACCCATTAGGTATAGGTGTGGATAATGAAGGGATAGTCCCCCTTTGCAAACCTTGCGGTTTAATTTTACTCTTTACTTTCATAATAGCAGCTTAGACTAGAAATATCCCCAGAAATTATAAAGGAATAAATATCAATTTCATGTTTTTGGTGTGTTTTAATTTTATTTTTTGGCACTTTAGGAAGGTGTTAGAAACTACTGGGTTAATGATAGTGAAATATACCTAAATACTTAAAAATATAATACTTTAGAAACAGATTTGGACAATATATTTTCATATTAGGGGGTAATGAAGGTAAGGTACGGCGGGTCTACATGCCTAATGCATTAGGCACAATTATTCTGCATATAATTAGGTAAGAATTGTTGGACCCGCTATACCCCCCTCCCCCTAATTTGCAAATATATAGCCGGAATTTGTTTTTAAAGCATGGATATTTTTAATTGAAATATACATACAATGTAGTCTTCCATCGATCCGAAGCTAAATGTCTGATATAAAGACCGTGAGAATTGGTTACTTGATTTATCTTCGTGATACAATTCTCGAGTGTGTACTAGCTAACCGAAGTGTGTACTAGTACCAAATCTTCTTCCCTAACTTTTTCATACAGAACAGGTTTTTATAGGGGGAAGGGCACTGTATCTTGTGTCCTTTTTTATTTCAAGCTAGTGATCTTCATTCTGAAATACATCTTTTAGATTTTCATTGATTTTACTTGCCTGGTTGTCATAACTCCCTGGACAAAATTGACTCAATTTGGTTGTTTTTCACTTCGAAATTATTCGATTATTTTTCGACATTCGAAACACAATTGGTTTTAGGATTGTAATCATATAAAATTATCAAATTAAGTGACATTTGAATTCAGTATTAACTTCAAGGGGGGAGGGGGAGAAGACATAAGAAAGGAGCGTCGGCCCTCGAGTCCCTGCTCCTTCCAATATCAATTTTTTTGATAATTGAATCCAATATTTTACGGGTTTTGATAGACCAATCTAATAATTTAGGCTCCCAAACCTGGTGCAATTGCAACAAAATTCTTATTTCATCCTTTAATTACTTATATTCGTTTTTAGAACTAAGCGCAATTTTAAAATTCTGGTAAATTTAGATATGGCACCACCACAAATTACCGTTTTTAGTGTAGTATTGCCAGTTTAGGAAGGTGTTATTCACTACTAGGTTAATCATAATAAAATATACCTAAGTATGATAAAAATATAATACTTTAGAAAGAAATTTGGGCTAGATATTTGCACATTAGGGGGAGGGAGGGTAAAGTATAGTGGGTCCAACAACTCTTAGTTCATAATATGCAAAATAATTGTACCTAATACATTATGCATGCAGACCCACTATACTTTACCTCACTACCCCTTTTGATATTAACTAAAGCATTGCTAAACTGCAGTTTTCCACCGAGCCGACACTAATTGTCCGGTATAAGGACCGTGAGAACTGGTTATTGTTTTATATTCCCGATTTAAATTCTCATGTGTACACTAACTAACAAGGAAGTGCAGAACTTTCTTTCAAAAATTTTCATACAGAACTGGTTTTTATGGCACTTGGTATTAACCAAGTGACATATAGCAATCACCAATTCTGTCGGTCTGTCTGTCTGTCTGTCGGTCCCGGTTTTGCTACTTTAGGCACTTCCAGGTAAGCTAGGACGATGAACTTTGGCAGGCGTATCAGGGACCGGACCAGATTAAATTAGAAATAGTCATTTTTCCAATTTGACCATCTGGGGGGGGAGTGAGGGCCGATTAATTCGGAAAAAATAGAAAAAATGAAGTATTTTTAACTTATGAGCAGGTGATTGGATCTTAATGAAATTTGATGTTTGGAATGATATTGTGTCTCAGAGCTCTTATTTTAAATCCCGACCGGATCTGATGACATTGGGGGGTGTTGGAGGGGGGAAACCTAAAATCTTGGAAAACACTTAGAGTGGAGGGATCTGCATGAAACTTGATGGGAAAAATAAGCACAAGTCCCAGATACATGATTGACATAATCGGAACGGATCCGCTCTCTTCGTGGTAGTTGGGGGGGGGATGTAATTCTGAAAAATTAGAAAAAATGAGGTATTTTTAACTTACGAACGGGTGATCGGATATCAATGAAATTTGGTGTTTAGAAGGATAACGTGTCTTAGAGCTCTTATTTTAAATCCCGACCGGATCTGGTGACGGGGGGAGTTGGGAGGGGGAAACCTAAAACTTGGAAAACACTTGGAGTGGAGGGATCGGGATGAAACATGGTGGGAAGGGGGCTTCTCTTTAGTTCTTTCATCTTTACTGTGAAGTTTGGCTTTTTTCCAAATTTCTTAAGAAAATTTGCAATTGGAAAATTTTTTATTTTTTTTTCAAAGCACTAAAAACCTTTTGTTTAATGAGCAAAGTGTTGAGAAGAGGACAGCTCCTCTTATATACAAAGCAGTTTATATTTGTTTTAAATTATGAGCTTGCTCCTTACTTTAGTTGATAAAGCTATTCTATTTTTTTGATTACATTTCATGAAACTGTTAGATATATCAAAGGGATAGAATTATTATGCTGATTCCAAATATGTAAGTTTCATTAAGTTTAGTTTTACCCATCAAAAGCTACGACACTGAGAAAATTTGCCTGATTTTCAAAAAAGGGGGAAAGACCCCCTTGAAGTGATAGAAGTGTCGAATTGAATGATTGGAGGCGTGAGATGTATGGTAAAGAAAAATTGAATGAGATATGGATGGTAGATAGAATGAATTATACAAATTTCCTGAGTATTTAAAGGATAGCAAGGTTTGTCAGGATTGCAGCGGTGCATCGGGAGCGTTTTCTTTAAATAGTTTTAATTTAATGTAGTTAATTTGTTGTTTGTGTATTATGTAATTTTCCTATGGCCCACGGGCTTTTTTTCTGGAATAATTTATTATTAATTATTATTATAAGACACAATATGAATTATTATTATAAGACACAAAGACAGCGAGTCTAAATAATTTGAGGCCTAGATCTGGAGAATTTCCTAAGCAAATTCTTTCTTCTCGCCACGTTCCCGGAATAGAATTACCATTAATTTTCTCCGTTGAATCCTAGTTGAGAGTCAACTTTTTCCCATCAAGATTGGAAGTGCTCTCTCTTTCCCGATACACGATACAAAGCACAAGAATTTCTTTTTCTCTTCTTTTTTTCTCTCTCTTTCAATCGGGAAAGCGGAAGATTTATGGGACGACCAATTAAGCGTGGGGGTCCTTGGCAATATTTTTAGAATAGGTTGTTAAGAGTGAAAATATTATTAATAAAGGGAAAAGTCCGTTAATCCTTAGAAAGAAGAAAAGTTTATATGATTAACTTATTTTGTCGTTAGATTAGGTATTTTCGCGCTGTATTCTGTTTCTGTGCGTGCTTGTAATTTGTACTGTTGTTTAATTTTCTTGCTTGTTTGTTATTTATTTATATTTTTGTGTGTATATGGCCCTTAGGCTTTTGAAATACACATCTATTATCTATTATTATCATGGTCACCATGCAAGATGGAGCTGTCATCTTAGAGTAAGTGAAAACTCCTTGATTTTACTCGTAAAGCTTATTTATTAGGGGTAAAAACTTAAAACGAACAGAAATTACTCCGTATATGACAGGGGCTGTTCCCTCCTCAACGCCCCACTCTTTACGCTAATCCTTTATCTTTGTCAAAGACCTCGAAGGCCTCTTTGATTTCTTTTTCAGCATTAATGTTGTTAACACTCTTAGCCAGAACAATCACCAATTCAAAAAACTCAATAGCACCGTTTCACAAAAATAGTTTTTATAGTTTTAAGTGACATATAGCGATTGCAAATTCTGTCGGTCTGTCTGTCGTTCTGTCCCGTTTTTTTTTACTTTAGGCCCTTCCAGGTAAGCTAGGACGATGAAATATGACAGACGTATCATGGACTGGACCAGATTAAATTTGAAATAATTATTTTCCCGATTTGAGTATCTGGGGGGAGTGGGGGGCCGGTCAATTAGGAAAAAATAGAAAAAAAATGAAGTATTTTTAACTTACGAACGGGTGATGGGATCTTAATGAAATTTGATATTCGGAAGGATATCATGTCTCAGAGCTTTTATTTTAAATCCCGACCAGATCCGGTGACATCGGGGGGAGTTGGAGGGGGGAAATCGAAAATCTTGGAAAACACTTAGAGTGGAGGGACCGGGATGAAACTTGGTGGGAAAAATAAGAAGAAGTCCTAGATACGTTATTTACATAATCGAAACGGATCTGCTCTGTTTGTGGGAGTCAGGGGGGGGGGTTAATTCTGAAAAATTAGAAAAAATGAGATATTTTTAACTTACGAAGGAGTGATCGGATCTTAATGAAATTTGAAGTTTGGAAGGATATCGTGTCTCAGAGCTCTTATTTTAAATTCCGACTGTATCCGGTGACATTGAGGGAATTGAGGGAGGGAACCTAAAATCTTTGAAAACGCTTAGAGTGGAGGGATCGAGATGAAACTTGGTGGGACATATTTTTAACTTACGAAGGAGTGATCGGATCTTAATGAAATTTGAAGTTTGGAAGGATATCGTGTCTCAGAGCTCTTATTTTAAATTCCGACTGTATCCGGTGACATTGAGGGAATTGAGGGAGGGAACCTAAAATCTTAGAAAACACTTAAAGCGGAGAGATCAGGATGAAATTTGGTGGAAAGAATAAGCGCAAGTCCAAGATAGGTGACTGACATAACCGGACCGGATACGTCCTCTTTGGTGGAGTTGGGGGGTAATTTGGAAAAATTAGAAAAAATGAGGTATTTGTAACTTACGAACCGAGGATCAGATCTTAATGAAATTTGATATCTAGAAGGACCTTGTGCTTTAAAACTCTCACTTTAAATCCTGACCAGATCCGGTGACACTGAAGGGAGTTGGAGGGGGAAACTGGAATTCTCGGAAAACGTGAAAATCGAGGTATCTTGCAAATGGGGGATAGGATCCTAATGAAACTTAATATATAGAAGAATATTATGTCTCAGATGCTCCATTTTCAATTTGAATTGGATCCGGGTACATAGAGGGTTGGAGGGAGGGGAACAGAAATCTTGGAAACCGGAAAACTTGGGAAACGCTTAGAGTGTAGAGGTCCGGATGAAACTTGATGGGAAGAATAAACACAAGCTATAGATACGAGATTGACATAATTGGTATGGATCTGTTCTCTTTGGGGGATCTGGGGGTTGTTAACTTGGAAAAATTAGAAAAAATTAGGTATTTTTAACTTAAGAACGGGTGACCGGATCTTAATGAAATTTGACATTTAGAAGGAACCCATGTCTCAGAGCTCTTATTTCAAATCTCGACCTGATCTGATAGATCTGAATAGAAAAAAAACACTTATAAATGTCGTAGATACGTGAATGACGTAAACGGACTGGATCCGCTCTCTTTGGGGGAGTTAGGTGGTGGGGTTCAGTGCTTTGGCGAGTTTGGTGCTTCCGGACGTGCTAGGAAAATGAAAATTGGTAGGCGTGTCTGGGAGCTGTACTAATTGACTTGATAAAGTCGTTTTCCCCGATTCAACCATCTGGGGTGCTGAAGGGAGAGGAAAAATTACAAAAATTGAGGTAGTGCGTGATCGGATCTTAATGAATTTTGATATTTAGAAGGACCTCGTGACTCAGAGCTCTTATTTTAAATTCCGACCAGCATTAAGCCTCTGATTTTCCTTTTAAAGCAATCTATTGATTCTTAACATTTTGCTAGAGCTCATACCATATCAGTTCTTGGCTCCTCCGACCTCTTCAAAAGTGCCATATGAGCTCTTAGCTCTTGTTTTTTATAGGATTTTATTGCATCTAAGGAATATGTTTTTTTATTGGGATTTTACAAAACCCTCTAAAGTTGTTACAAGACTTTTTTGTGTCTAATCAATTTGTAAGCTCAATATGATCAATCAATTTGGTTAATCAGTAAACCAGGGGATGTCTACCTTGGTCCGTAAGAATACCAAAGGCTAGTGGTTTTTCAAAATATGTTAAAAGTTATATTTTCTTGCTTTCAGAAATGATTGAAACTGCTTTTGGTATCCAATACCTTTGTTAGGATTTTTAAGACTACGAGAATAAATTGTCACTGAAAAATAAGTCGTTTTTGTAGGAGAAACAGAAAAAACTTTTTCTTAGACATTCTGCTCATAAGAAAAAAGAATTCCAACCGGATCCGTCCATTTGCGATTGAACTGCAAGAAACACTGTTTTTGACTCAAGAAAGCTTCCACTTGCTTTTAAACCAATTTTGAACCCTATTCTAGATGTCATATTGTTATTGGTGATAGTTTTCACATGATTGGTTGTAGTTGTTCTTTTGGGAAACTTGGACGTTTCCTTATTTTTCAAGGGACTAACTTGAATTGTATTAGATATCTCTCTACTGCAGCTCCGCATAATTACTGCATTACAAGTTTTGTTTTACGTTCTTCAGTTGAATTGTCAGTACTCAGTACTGTGAAAGACGGCAAAACTGTGATTACACATTCAAGTCGAACATAAAATGTTTTCCCACATAATAGGAGTTGCTGTAAACACAAGTCTATTCTTGAATGCTCAATAGAATTCCTACGCTATGATAGCACGACGGATAGATCTTCCGGCAAAGGACTAGAGTTCAATTTCCATTGCCGCAAGGTTGGGCAACAGGTCTGTAATTTGCCCTGTAAAGAAGAAGCGTTGAATCGAAGCCCTATGCACCATCAACGGCTCGGGAGGATGTTTATCCTTTTAAAAAATAGAATTCCTGAATATTAAAAAGGAAAAACTTCAGAGAGCGAACATGTTTAATTAATTTAACTTGCCAAAAGAGAAGTAATAAGCTACTTTTAATTCCGTTCACTTTTCATGATTGATCTTGAAAGATGTCAACTTAAGAAAGGCGCTGATTCAGTTTCATCATTCTGGCGAAATCTGGAAAAAAAACCCAGAAACTATCAGTAAAAGAATAAATAAACATTACAAAAGATTTCTGAATAAAGATTAATTATAATAACATCAAGAAAACATGATTAAGCTTTTTCACACTCATTTTCAACCAGATTTTGAGCCAAGGAGTTAGGCAGTTCCTCCAAGTCCGGCAATAACTGTTTATTATTTCCTTGTTTTAATGTGTCTTGGACCTCTAGACTCACTAACACAATCGTTGTACTATGGCTATCAGGGATTTTGTGAACTCCTTTAAACCTGCATGGTCTAATTTGTAGTATAACAAGCGTTACCATTGATTGGAGGACAGCACTGTACCCAAGAGAATAAGTAACTCACATTCCCTTCTAACCGAAGATAAAACAGAAAATCCTACCACTGTAACCAAATTGATTTTTTTAAGGCGGGGGGGGGGGGGGTGGGGTGTAATATTGATAAAATTGAAATTGGGTATTTATGAGATAAGATAAGATAAGATATTTATTTCGAAAAAATCACTATCACAAGACCTCAAAGGGCCGAATTCGGACTTCGGAGTCGACTAATAAAACAAACAAAGCAAAAAACACAAAGCTAATAATAATAAATAATCAAATTATGAGTAAAAAAAAATAAATAAAAAAATATATAAGTCAGAAAAAAAAGGAAAGGGGACAAAAAAAAGTATAATAACACAGAAATGAACAAGAAATAAACATATATATCTACAAATTAAAAGGGACACTAAAAAAAAGTCCAAAAACTCACAAAAAAAAGAACGAAGCATAAAACATACGAAAAACACATATGAATTAAAAGGGAAACTAAACCAAAACAGCGGGAGGCAAGCAAATTAATGTAACGACCTAAAGCACCTCACAAAAAAAGGGGGGGAGGAGAAACTAGTTGGCTATTTTATTTATTTTTTTCTGTGATGAAGGGGACAAAGGTTTTTCATATCTGTAAGTAACGCAGCGAATGGGGGACAAAACTGGGATAGGCTCAGAAACAGCTCGAGGCTGTCGTAATCTGGATGGTGAGTGACGTTTGGGGAAAATATTTGCCGTCCGAGGGTTCGTTATTGCTTTTTTTGAAAAACGGAGGCACAACGACGACCTCCTTCGCTCAAGGGTTTCCAAACTAGCTTTTTTTAGGAGCAGAGAGTAAGGCACCTTGCCTTCTTTGAAAATTATTCGCAAGGCTCTTTTTTGGATTGACTCAATTTTGTCTGATTCTTCACGGGAGATGCCAGGGTGCCAAACTGGACAAGCATATTCAAGATGCGGACGGACAAAAGACGTGTACAACCTTAAGGAGTGAGAAGGGGGGACGCTATATTTATTTAGGAGCTTAAGGAGGGCGATAGACGCATTAGCTTTATGGATAATATCTTTAACGTGGATATTCCACTTTAAATTTGAAGAAATTGTGACTCCAAGTAATTTAACCGAGGATGCATAAATTTCAGGAGGGATAGGATTAAGAAAACAGGGCGAGGATCTGAGGAAACAAATCGGCATTATCATGGACTTAGAGGGGTTTACGGTCATATCTAGGTCCAAAGCCTCACTTCCAATTTCATTGAGAATACTCATAGGGTCACTTAGTAAATTTCTGAAGCAACTTTCAACAATCGTTAGGTCATCAACAAATTTCCAACGGTCAGGAACTTCCTTCGCAAGGCTGTTAACCATGACTGAAAAAAGGAGGGGGCCAAGGAGAGTTCCTTGGGGTATGCCATTGTAGATAGGAAGAGGATTTGAGTAATGGTTCTGGTATTTAACCACCTGTGATCTATTTGTTAAAAAGGAGGCAACCAATTTTACCAGTAAGGGATCGATATTGAACTCGCTTTCTAGTTTCTCAATTAAAATATTGTGGTTAACAAGGTCAAAAGCTTTCTGAAGGTCAATAGAAATTAAGTTTAGCCAGGAATTAGGTTTTTCGACGATTTTCCCGATGTGGTCAATAAGAGAAACGAGGTAGTGGGAAGTAGAAGTTGATTTTAGGTTTCCAAATTGTTTCAGGTCAGTAAGAGGTAGGATTTTTTCCCTTAGCAAATCTGCAAGGAATCCTTCATACAATTTTGAAAAAATAGGAGTAAGCGTAATAGGTCGAACGCCATCAAAGCCAGGCTTTCCGTTTTTCTTTTTCAAAGGGGTAATAAAACCCTGTTTCCAAATTGTTGGAATTTGCCCAGACTTAGTAATTTCGTTAAACAGGACAGACAAGGGCTTAGACAGGAAGTCACCGAAGGCTCTAATAAGAGGAAATGGGATATCCAAAGGACAAACACTTGTCTTTCTTAGTTTATTAATTCTTCTTTCAATCTCAGACGGGGAAACAGTCGGGAAAAGAGGGGATGGGGCTCCTGTTGATAATTGGATTGGCAATGCTGGAAGGCTCTGGACAATGGAAGCGAGAAATTTATTTAGACTATTTGCAGTAACGTCAAGGGGCTCTGGTAAGTTGAAATTAAGCTGGTCAAGACTCCTGCCAAATAGCTTTTTAACCTCGGAATACCAGTTTTTTGGCTTATTAGTGAACAATTCTTCGATCTTATTTTTGTAGTATGATCGTGCCAATTTACGAATTTCTCTTTTAATTGATTTTCTTAATATATTGGCTTGATCGAGCTTACCATTCTTAAACAGCTTCAATTTGGTTCTAATTAGTGTTTTTATTGTTTGATTAATAAAGGGTTTGTCACTTGAGCACCTTTTAAACCTTTTTTCTGGGAAACAAATTTGATATTTATCAATTAGCTTTTTATGAAACGTGGCTGTTTTCTCATCAAGGTTTTGTAAGCTATAAATGTCGGACCAATCTTCAGTACTCAGCCACATACCAAAAGAAAGAAGACCAGAATTTTGAAGGGGGCGGTAAGTGCTATAAGTCTTTGAGAAAGTATGCTTAAAATTTGAGGAGGGGGACAAAAGAATGGAAAGATGATAACTCCCACCTAATGGGGGCAAAGTTGAGGGAGGGGTGTAAAAATTATACATATTAGTTAAAATAACATCAAGAGAGGTATTTCCCCGAGTCGTCGGTGTTTTAACAATTTGCTTTACTTTAAGTGAAGCACAAAAGGAATCCATTTTAAGGTCGTTGGCATCGCCAACTAAAAAAAGGCCAGCATTGGGGTACTTAGAAATAACAAAATCAGCACTTGCCTGTAATTGCTGGATAAAATTACGTTTTGACTCGATATTTTGATTTGGGGAGTAATAGAAAACAGCTATTACAATAATACTAAATGGACGAGGGAGTACTTTTGGTCTAACACTTAGCCAGAGGATTTCATCATACTCGGATAAGTTAGGGACTTGAATAACCTTTGGGTAAAGGTGACTCTTAGTAAAAAACAGAACTCCGCCACCTTTTTTCCCGAGTGGGTGGTCTGAAGGACGGAGTTTAATAAACTCTGAAGAATTTGTCAGGTGTAGGGACCCTGGGTCATGGGATTGAACTTCAGTAACAGCTATAATATCTATCAAATGTGATTCTAAAACCACCTCGAGTTCAGTAAGCTTTTCAAAATTAAGACTTTCAGCATTAGTAACTAACAGCTTAGGAAAAACAAACCGACTGGGGAATCGCGACAGGGAAACTTGATGGGTTTGAGAATTTCCTGGGGGGTAGGGTTTTAATTTAATTTTATTATGCTTTGGAGAAGAGGGGTAAGGGAAGGATTTGCTTTGGGGATTTGGATGTGGGGGGACGGGCAAGGATATGGACGAAGCACGAGGACTTATTATATGACAATTATTGGACGGAAAAAGTCTCAGACCTGAGTCACGTTTACAGGGTAGGCACGAGGGATAAAACGAATGGGCTGGGGTTTCGTAAGGTGCTGGGAAAGGGGGGCTGGGTGGGAATAGTGATTCATGTCCGTCAAGAAATTGCTGGTTTGCGGCGGAGTAGGGAGGGTGTGGGGCAGCATACTGTAAGGGGGAAGGAAATATGACTTCTGTATACGGAGAGGGAGAGGAGATAACAAGGGGTAAGGGGGGGGAGTATGTAATCGGGAAGGGTTTATTAATTGTTGATCTGAGAATGCAGGGGGATAAGAATGAAAGTCGACAGGAACCTGACCAAGGGGAGGAGGGGGTCGTGAGTGCCTTCGACGCTGCCCTAAAAAAAAGGTTGGGTTTTAAACCTACCCCCCGCGTCTGATTATACATGAGCAAAATTACACGACTTAAATGCTTAGTAGATTTAGCAGGATTAAGGTGGCTTCTGGGCAGCCCAGTTTTGTGGAGCCTACTACGACCTTTAATTGGCGATTCAATATGAGCTTTTGTACAGCCAAAGCACCTTCCACTTGAAAACTTTTTACAAATATCAACATGGGGGTATTTACACAGATTATTTGTACAGCGGCTAAAAACAAAAAATTTACAAATGTGTAAATATTTACAATTATTAGAAATACATCTACTATCTAAGAAGTTAAAACACACATTAGGTTTATTACGCGTAAAATCATTAAGCTCATTTTTTTGAATATTTGATTGCATTGTGTAAGAATTTCCGCTTGTCAGTTCAACTGCATTGTCACTTTTCAAAGATGTGTCGTTAAAACTGGATTTCAACAATAAATTATCTTCGGTTGAAGCGAGGTCAGTATGATTAGGTTGCGTAACCTTTTTAATCCCTTGAGAAAATTCTGACGAAGGAAGTTCACTAGCCCTTGCTTGATGAACCGAAGAATTTTGGTAATGAATATTTGCGGAAGTATCAGCTAAATGAGGAATTCTGGGCTGTGTAGGGGAATTTAAAGTATGTAAAGCTTCAACAATTGCGAGCTGAAAACCGACTTTTAACAATTTGATTTCTTTGTCCTTGAAGAGATTACTATTCTGGCGCTCGTAAAGATCAGACAAGCTATCATAAAGAAATTCGAGATTAATAATCCGTTTCTTGAGATTGACGATTTCTGCATCTTTTTTTAGGCAATCTTCACAGGTATGGGGCTCAAACACACTAGCCTTTTTTGCATTGCACGTGACTTCATCTTTACTGGAGCAAGAAATTTGTGGGGTAATTTGGGGTTGATGGTAGGTGGTAATTTTTGCAGAATCAATCGATCCAGGGGAACTATTTTTATCATTATTCGAAACACGAGGTATGGATGGGGAATTAACAATACCAATTGGAATGATCACTTCCAGTTGATTATCCTTGGAATTAGTTGAATTTTCTTCAATAGAAATAAGGTGAGGCTTTTTAACCTCGGATGGTTGGATCACTTCAGGTTGGTTATCATTGGTAATAATCTCGTCATTTACGACCATTGTTGATCGGCACTGTACGCATAACCATTTAGGGTTTTTTAGGCGACTACTTTTTGTGATGCCAGCACAAGCTGGGTGCAACCATGCATTGCACTTAGAACACTGGAATGACCCAGTTCCACATTTTCTGTAGCAATCATTACAAGGATGGGACATTCTAGGCTAAAGAACAAAAACGAGACACAGACCTTGAATTGGAAACTATATCTTCAACTGAAACCTGGTTGCCTAAGCCAGGATTAGCACTGGTACTTGCTAGAGAAAAGTTCAACAAGGTCTTCACTTAAAAATCACAGGTGTCATTTATTAAAAAAGAGACGTCTTGACAGGCCAAGATCTAAATGAAAACTCAAATATTTAGCGATAGACAAACGCAGCTGAGAGCCTCGTATATATATATATTCTATTTTATTTTCTATATTTCTATTTTAGCAATATTACCCCCCCCCCCCCTTAAAAAAATCAATTTGGTTAGAGTGATAGGATATATATATCTTCTATATATATAAAAATAAGTTGTCTGTCTGTCTGTGGATCAGGTGACGTCATGTTTCGGTGTTGACTGACGTCATGTTTTCGACTGACGAAATTACGAAATTACATTGGGACACAAATGACGACCAGGACACCGGCACATAGGGAATATAAATGACGACCGGGACACAAGGAATGTTCAATTAGCAATCACCATCAACAAAACACCGTCAACAAACCATCACAAATGACGACCGGGACACAGGGAGTATAAATGACGACCAGGACATAAGTAAAAAAAAACTACAAAAAAACTAAAAAGAAGAAAACAAACTAAAAACTAATAAAAAAACTAAAAAAGCTAAAAAACTAAACAAACTAAAAAATAAAAAAAACTAAAAAAAGGAAACAAAAAGAAAAATAAAGGAGAAAAACAAAACTAAAAAAATAAAAATAAAAAAAAACTAAAAAGAAAAAAGAAAAAAAAACTAAAAAAACTAAAAAAATGTAAAAACCAAAAAAAAACTAAAAAGAAAAAAAGAGGAAAAATACAAAAATTTATTTCATCATTTACCATTTCAAAAACGAATGTATATACAGACTGGGACACCTGAATACAAATGACGATCGGGACACAGGGAATATAAATGACGACCGGGACACAGGGACACAACTACAACGGGGACGCCGGGGGGCACAGGGGGATATATAAATGACGATGGGGACACAGAGAATGTTCGATTAGCAATCACCATAAACAAAGATCAAGGGCAATCATTAGAATCATGAGGTATAACTAAAAAAAACTAAAAAAAAGGCAGAAAACTAAAACCTAAAAAAAAGACCAATTCAAAAACGAATGTATATACAGACTGGGACACCGGGACACGAATGACGACCGGGACACAAGGAATATCAATGACGCCCGGGACCCTCAAAGAGAATTCACAGACTGGGACACCGGGACATAAATGACGACCGGAACACATGGAATATAAATGACGACCGGGACACCGGGGGGCACACGGGGATATGAAAACAACCAATGCCATCTAGTATAGCCTAAGAAACCACAAGGTTAATTACAAGCCATATATATATATATATATATATATATATATATATATATATATATATATATATTGGCTTGTAATTAACCTTGTGGTTTCTTAGGCAATACTAGATGGCATTGGTTGTTTTCGACCAGAAAAGTAATCTCAGCTTGCTCTTTTATCAGTTATTCTTACTCTTTGATCTTATCCTCAACTTTTTACTTCTTGCGTGTTTTATAATATGTGCATGCATTTTTATCAAAGCAATCAGTGCCTTTATTCAAAACCAAATGTTTGGTGTAGATAGATTTTTTCACTAAATACGGAGGCAAATTTATATTTTATTTACCCTATATATCCTATCATTTTCCCATAGGGGATTTTTCCCTTTCATCGAAACTATTTCGTTTTTTTTTTCCAAAATTATTTTGATTTCAATTACTACTCTCGTCAAGCAACATTTAGTTGCGTCTTTTAGATTAGCCTGTCTGACTAAGTAAATTACTTCTTCGTCATTTCTTACACATTTGTGCACACACACGGCTGTAGACGTATAGCATAAGTCTATACCTTCGGGTGTAAACATACATAATTGTTTGTGTTCCTACCAGCTACACAAACACAAAAGTTTGGGTTCCGTGCAACTATAAAAAAAAAATTGTTTTTAGCTATACAACAATGATTGTGCTTAGTGAAAAAAAAAACAAGAAGTTAATTTTTATAATTCTATGGTAAAAATCATTCTTTAATCTTATTGGTTTATATATGTGACATAATTTCCTAATCCATTCATTCTTTCTTATTCTTGGAGAGAATAATAGTCACACCTTTTTAACACCTGATTGATGTCATTATATGTAGTACAATTACTGTCAGCACTAATTCATTTTGTAAAAAAAAAAATGTCAGAAATTATCCATTTAGATTTATTCTTTTCATGTTGGTGCAAAAATAAAAACAATTTTAGAAATGCATTTTAAGAGTTAAAACTTTCTTATGATTTTTTTATCAATAATTTCGACTCGTTATGTAAACACTCAGTTCTATAAGAATGTTCTTTTTAGAACTAATTCGAGTAAACCCAGAAAAATGAATTTTGATTATGTATTTTAAGTGAGCTATTTTTCCAACCATTTTTACCGCAGTTTATAATTTTTATTTTAACCCATTATTTTCCCATTCTCACAATTCTTTGCAATAAATTAATGAATATAAGATACGCTTTTATAGAATTTGTCTGATGTTAGTTGTAGATATACATCATTTGGCAATTTAATTTCTTCGTTTGTCAATAGACAAAGAACGGACTAAGCAAACTTAGGCTAAATTGTATTTATTGATTACAATTAAGCAAGTTAAAATTAAAATTAGTTGATTAAAATTAAGTTTAACGAATTAGAATTAGAAAAACAAAAAGCTTCGTAGTATTCAAGCTTGTATTGTCCGTTTAGTAGTGATATTACTGATATTAAAATTATTTCAGCCAATCGTTGTAGGGGACAAAATTTCCAAAATGAGACAGCACCATATATTTTATATTCATTAATCTATGCCTCTACAGCCTTTGTCTTATCAAGTTTTTTAAACTTCACTTGTAATTTTTATCCATCTTTCATATATTTACAATTTGCATTTTTTCCGGTGTTTTTTCGCTTTGTGCCAAAAAATCTTATTGTTTTTCACTTTTAAGGTCGTCTTCCACCTTTTTCTCCGTGTTTTTGCCTTTTCGTAATTCGGGTTTGTACAAATTTTAAGAGATGTTTGAATGATAGCTTAAACATTCTTGTGTAATAAAGCTAATAAAATTTTTTAAATTTTGGTCTTTTTACCTGTCTTGTTTCCCTGTATTCCCTGTTGGTATTTTGGGGATTGGGGTTTTCACTGCATTCATTAAATCTAATTCATTAAATCTATTCATTAAATCTAAAAAGATTTAGCCTAGTAGATTGTCCAGTAGATTTACTTTTTCGGTTTAAACTATACTTGGAGACTATCTAGGAAGACCTCAAACTTTCAATCATATAATCCAATTGGAATTCGTATAGGGTTGTTGCTTAATGTTTTGAATTTTCGAAACATGCTTCAATCATTACATTTCAATCTTCTTCTTCTTTCTTGAAAGTAATATGATAAATTAGCTATCCAGAATTACTTACAGGCGGATTTTTGGGTCACTTGGGTTCAGATCCGCATCCATTATTTGTTTTTTTTTGGGGGGGAGCACAATTTTTTTCTTAGAACGTTTCAAAAATTTGTTCATATTCATTTTGCTACGTTTTTTACGAGTAAGACAAAAATTTCGGGGGGAGGGGTTTCAGACACCACCCTGGATACAGCCTTACTTGGTTTATTAGCTTACAAATCACTGTCGCTTTTGAAGCTTGTTTCTATAAAACAAAATAAATCAATTTTGGAGCTTGAGAAAATTTATAAGTTGAAGTTCTAATTAATTTGATTTTTAAATTTGGTGCTTTAAATTTTTAAACTATGTGTCAAATATAATTTTTCTTAGAGAAAACTAGTTTTAATTAAATTTGCAATTCATTGGACTAGTATATTAGTGTTAAGATCTAAAAATTTGGGTACTTGTATAATATTTTCCCTATAACCTAGGGGTTATATCATACAGGTACCAAAATTTGTATAGAGGATTAACCTTTAAATGTTAAAAAATATATAACCGTTTAAGTTGCCTTTCTTTTATTTCCTTAAAATTTGATTTTTGAAGTTACTAGATTTCTACTTCTTTTTATCTCTTTTTTGACACAAAGTTTAAAGTATTTCAAGACGTTTCGTGGCTTAGGATTGCCAATTATTACTAATAAGCCAACTGGTTCTTTCTAAATCTATTTTATTAATGTAGAATTTATCATTATATGACATTATTTTAAATTAAATGATCCCAATTAGAACTGTAAACAACTTTGAAGTGGTTGCAATGCATTTATAAGGTAGATTTTGGAAGTGGTTTAGAAATATTTCCTGCTCACTCATATAATCAATCATTAATTGACTATAACTACTCTATATTATTTATATATAATTTTATATAATTACGATTATTAAAATTATAATTAATTAGTTATAATTAATTATATTGTTTAAAAATATGGCTGAATCTAAGGATATAAGTACCATAATCTAACTTATTATCTCAAATAAAATAAAAATGATAGAAAATGACAGGGGGGACTGGTGTTTGGTGGATGGGTCATACTGAGGTTTGGATGAGGCAGATGCCTTCCCTTGCCCAATAGCCGATTAAGCACCTTCCTCACTGTCTTATTGTTTAAACTCTGTTATTCATTTTTCCACTCCATTTATTCTTCTTTTACCCTTCTCTCTAATTACTCTTCTTTTACCGGATTAAAAGTCAAGGGGCTACAAACTCATGTTATAATAATTTTGGGCTAGAAAAGGAGCAGAATAGAAAATCTTCATGCAGATAACGATTATTTTTACCCGGTGATATGCCAAGTATGGGCATTTCAGGCACTTAGTGCCGTGTTATGTAATATTTTTTTTTTTTAATTTGTCAATCTTTTTGTGTCTTTTCATTATATACATTATGTATATTTTGTTCAATAGTTATGCTATATTTTGAATTTTATGTATCTTAAACATTGTTATTTTTTCTTTGTTTCTCTTTATTATATTCGATTGATATTTGAAATAAAGCTTTTTCACCGAATATAATCGTATCTTTTGCATTCGACTAGGGAATATTTACGATGTAAGGGACTTAAGGTTTTAATATTTATGAAGGTGATATTTACGTCAAAGGGTACCTGGTTAGGGGGCTAGTGTCTTCGTAAGACTCACAAGCGTAATCATAAATTGGAATGAAGCTCTGTCACTGCCTTTAATTATGATTATGGTTGAGACAAAAGAGCATGCCTAACTTGCAAGGGTTGAAAACAGCACATTTATTGCCAACAAAACATCGCAAACGCCATCTAGTGTTATACGGCTCTCGGCAATGTTTCAAGCTTAGTGGCTGTTTTTTTTTTGTTTTTTTTTCAGGAACTGTGATTTCTTGAGTAAATAATTAAGTGTGATTGCACTAGATCCATAAAGTCTAAGCCGTCGATGCCGATCTCCGTATTGTGGCGCTTCAGCCAGGAAGTGTAGTGGGGGATTCCTGTTAGGGAAAGACTTTTTGACAATTTTTGAAAGATTAAAAAAAAAAACTAATAACATAAAGCTAGCTGTTGGTTATTTCATAGGCAGCACAATAGCCCTGATTAAGCAAGGAGCGAAGTTGGCTCAATGCATTATTTTTTAATTTTTTTTTAGGCCAGGGCACTCTGTATAGAAGAAGTTGCATTAGAAACTACTAAAGTGACTTATTCGACTAGAAATTTCAAGTTCTAGTGTTTCAATAATCGAAAGTGATTGGAGGGCAACCATCTCCACCCCCTCCTCACACCCAAAATTTCCCCAATCACATCTAATCCAAATTTGAGATAGTTATTTTGTTCAGCGTAGTTGAAAGGTCAGAAAATGATGTCTTTGAGAATGACACCCCACCCAGAACTTTCAGGGCAAGGTTTTAAGTTATGCCCCTGGGGCATGTAAGGTTTTTCATAGAACTGGTGGTCGTATAGCTGCAATGGGGACTCATTGAACAGGTAGTCAGTAGTTTTTGTACCCTTTTTAAATATCAAAGTGATCGGAAGTAGCTACTTCCGACTAAGGCACTACGTATAGAATGAGTCGTTGTAGAAACTTCAAAGGAGCTCATTTGATTGTAAATTAAAATGTTTCGTGCCCTATTAATTGGTTGAAAGGGATTGGAGGACGACGACCCCCCCCCCTTCGCCCATTATTTTCCCAAAAACATTCAATCAAAATTTGAGACAGTCATTTTGTTCAGCATAGTTCAAAAATCCTCTAACTATGTATTTAAAGTTGACAGCCCTCAGAGCAAGGGGTGTAAGTCAAGCCCAAGGGGCCCATTAGATTGTAATGAAAAGGGTGATCGTATAAACTTTAAAATACGGCTTTAGATCATCGAAGTTCATTAACTGGGACCCTTATGATATTCCCTCGTTTAAAGATGATATTGGGAGTGAAGCAAACTTCTTAGGCATAACGCTTGAAGATTACGGTTTTGTAGTGCTCCTATCTGGTAGAACCTCCTCTTTCCAATTAGCTTGGCCATTGGCAATGTTACAGTCAAAGGTGATAATTTTTCCTCAAGCTGTAGAGTCGTATAGATAGAGAAATTTGTTTGTATCTAGTTTGGTGAAAGCAACAAGGATAGCTAAAGAGCTAAAAGGTGAAGTGAAATGCAGATAAACAAGAGGAGGGAAAAGGGGAGGTGGCAAGGGGGCCGGCGTAAAATTTAACAGGAGGCAGGCAGACACCAAAATAGTAGTGGTGGCTGGGTGACAGTTTAGGTGGTTTAGGTTGCCAAAGTACGACTTTACTCCAAAGAGAACGAAAATCGAATCAATTCAAAATCCTGTTAAGCTAATTGATTTAAAAGTATAAATAACTATACCTTAGGCTTCCCAGTTGCAAAAGAATTCAACCAAGCTGATTTGCTTAATTTGACATAGAATTAGGCTACGTTTAGTTATATGTAATTGTATATCATCTACAATGAGAGGGGGAGTCATTTTTTAGGTGGAGGTAGGGTAGACTACTACAAAAGCACATTTTAATGTACAAACTGCTTACTCTTTACGAGGCTACTGATAAATATTGAAAGAGGTAAGGGAGTAGGAATTAGTTAAAATGTTTCTCTATACAGCTAAAGTGCCACATTCCCATATCCGGAAAAGAGGTAGAAAAGGCAAGACAGGTCATCATTAGCCCCGCCAGGAAGTTTCTTTTGGGTGGCAAATACTGCTAGGTACTTAGTTTTCAG
The DNA here is from genome assembly GCF_032884065.1 of Artemia franciscana. NCBI lineage: Eukaryota > Metazoa > Arthropoda > Branchiopoda > Anostraca > Artemiidae > Artemia > Artemia franciscana. The sequence goes on along the minus strand of NC_088879.1, from coordinate 36,895,055 downwards.
TAATTTTAAATGGTAATATTTTCTTTTTCTATTTTTACGAAGTATTTTAATGTATTTAAAGAAATGTATTTATCAATAAACAATCAAGAGAGATAAAACTCTACAAAAAGAAAACTTCAAACGAGACGACGGCCAGTAGAATTAAAAAACTAAAACAACGCGGATATTTCACCTGCATAAAACAAGGCGTCTTCAGCACAAGATGGAAAATTAAAAGAAAACTAATCTAAAAACAAATAAAAACCACTACCAAATATAATAAATACAATTGTCGCTACTTATCCAGTTTATATCCAGTCTACTTATCCATTAAAGCAGCAATTCGAGTTACTTCAATGAGAATCAAAGAGCAACTGAGGAAAAATTTATGAAAATTGAAACTTAGTTAATTATTCTGTTGCGAAATAATCCTCTTGTAAGCTAACATTGAAGCAACTCTTTTTGGTCTAGTGGGTAATCTTACCCCCTGGTGATTGTGTGAAATTTGAATTCCCCCATCGACTATTGATTCATTTTTTAAAAGAATATCATAAATTGGGTCAATATTTAAATTCCCTGTGTCTCTATTTATTGAAATATTAGCAAATATATGTTTTTTAATTTCTATAGCCTCCCTCGCCCACTGAGAAAAACCTCTATCATTAGAAATAGCTGTAATCCTCATCAAATTGCATAAGATATTCAGGATAAAAACCTGAGAAAAACCTCTATCATTATAAATAGCTGTAATCCTCATCAAATTGTATAAGATATTCAGGACAAAAGAATATATGTTCAGCTAGAGCCGAAACAAAAGTTTCGGGAGGCTTTCTTAGTTGTAGGGTTTTTTCTATTGAGTTGCGATGCTCAATAAATCTTTCAGTAAATTGTTGGTGAGTTCTACCAATATAAAACTTTCCACAGGAACAAGGAATTTTATACACCCCACTAACTAAGTCTCCCCGGGTTAAATCCTTCCCAGAATTAGGAAAAAAACCTAATGGTCTCACTGATTGGAAACAAGTATCAATGTTATGTTTACCTAAAACTCTTTTAAGCATCTCCCCCAAAGTAGGTGCATAAAATAAAGAAATGCAACGTTTCGGTAAGTTTAATTCTGTGCGCTGTGAAACCCCGCCAACCCTATTCTTGTGTATAATGGGTCTATTTTTTATTATTTTATCAATGAATTTCACCGGGTAGCTATTACAAAATAAGACATCCCTCAAATATAACTATTCAAACTCCCTAAAAACTCCCGGGAACAAATTCTGAAAGCTCTATCCACCAGTGCAATCACAACCCCTCGTTTCACTGAGATATGGTGGCAAGAGTGAAAGTTCAAATACCTATCACAATGGGTAGCCTTTCTATAAACTGAAAAAAGTAAATGGAACTCACTTTTAATTAATAAGATATCCAGAAAAGGTAGTTTTTCACTTTCTTCAAACTCCACTGTAAATTTTACGTTTTTGTCAAAGCTATTTAAATGTTTATGGAAAAGGTCTAAAGACTCTAAACCGTGTTTCCAAATGCAGACCACATCATCCATGAATCTGCTCCAGAAACAAGGAGAGAGCCTAAAACTGTGTATGGCGGAGGTTTCAATAGATTCCATGAAGAAATTCGCCAACAAAGGGGAGATAGATGCCCCATAGCCTATGTATTAGCCATATATAGCCAGATATATATTTATCGATAATAAAATTCTACTGTAAAGGTTGTGATTGGTTCAGTTATGTAGAAGATCCAAAGTCTCACAGAATTTCCATCCATACAAACAATAATACTGCTTTTCATCCAGCGAAATTCCTTAGTAGCAAATTAACAAGGGTTTTTCACTAAATTTACTACTCATCGCCAATGTTTTAACTATATTAAAACCTTACCCAAAATTCAAATTGCAAATTTAAACATAGGACGGTGCTAATGAAAGTGTAATTACGGATTTACTCATTCTAAAAGTAAACAACCAGGGATTTAAGGGACCGGTAGTGTGAATTATTTCTAGTTTATGCCTGGGTATGATTTGGAAAACAATCAGAAATTAAATAAAAAAGAGCTAATCAATTGAAAGCAAGGAACAGATTTGAAACCATTTTGAAAAATTGATTCTTTATATGAAGGGGGCATCTCTTTAGTTCTTTCATCTTTACTGTGAAGTTTGGCTTTTTTCCAAATTTCTTAAGAAAATTTGCAATTGGAAAATTTTTTATTTTTTTTTCAAAGCACTAAAAACCTTTTGTTTAATGAGCAAAGTGTTGAGAAGAGGACAGCCCCCCTTATATACAAAGCAGTTTATATTTGTTTTAAATTATGAGCTTGCTCCTTACTTTAGTTGATAAAGCTATTCTATTTTTTTGATTACATTTCATGAAACTGTTAGATATATCAAAGGGATAGAATTATTATGCTGATTCCAAATATGTAAGTTTCATTAAGTTTAGTTTTACCCATCAAAAGCTACGACACTGAGAAAATTTGCCTGATTTTCAAAAAAGGGGGAAAGACCCCCTTGAAGTGATAGAATATTAATGTAAATGAAACTATCAGCTTCAGCGTATCAAAGAACCCCTTACTGTGGAGGTTTCAAGCTTGTATCTGGGAAAATGTGGAATTTTTGCCAGAAGAAAATCACGGATGCGTTTTTATTTGTTGATGGTTTTTTACTCAGGGGTAATCGCATCGATCTAGTGGGCATAGAACGCTGGAAGAGGGCTTAGTCTAACATAATTAAAAGTTTTAATGCCTCCTTTTTAAGGGACCAAAAAAATTGGAGGGATTCCCTTAACAAAATATTTGTGGATTCCCTTAACTGAGTCAATAAAGGAGAGGTAAATTATCAATCTATTATTAATCTATTATTAATTTTTATTAATTATTATAATTTGTTATTAATTTCTGATTATTATTATTATTTATTATCGTAAATTATAGTAATAATTTGATGTTTTGTCGTCAATGGATGTGCCAGTTTCAACCCTTGCAAGTTAGGCATACTCTTTGTTCTCAACCATAGTCATAGTTAAAGGTCGTGACAGAGCTCCATTCCAATTTATGACCAGGCACCCTTTTACTTAAATATCACCTTATTATATCTTAAAACATTGAACCCCATCATATTTTAAGTATTCCCTAGTCGAATGCAAATAAATAAGTTGCATTCGGCAAAAAAGATATATTTCAAACGTCAATCGAATAAAGAGAGAAAAAAAAGAGAAATAGTAAAGTATAAGATGCATAAAATTCATAATATAGCATAATCATTAACTACACAGGTAGTGAAAAACGAGTTATAAAGCCACCTTCTCTCACCTTTGTACCTTCTTTCTCAACATATTTACTGTTAGTGACCTTGTTGATCGAATCGAGGTCCCAAATGCTTGTCCAAGGTACTTGAGAGACACACTGGCAAAAATTGAATCAGGGCTAGTCTGAATTTTGAATCAGGAGGGTGTTGACAACCAAAAACGAAAAATTCACTACTAGCAGAAGCAACTGCCAGCCAGATGTCAAACAACCTGGCAACAATTGTAACAGATATTAACTGAAGAAGTTTTCTTCGGAAAGTAAGGAGCAAAATTAAAATTCAAAACAAACAGAAACTGTTTATGAAGGAGTCACTTCCCTTCTCAATGCCTTGCTCTTTACGCTAATGCTTTAAGGATTTACGAAATGCTTCCTTTTCTATTCAAACGACCAATGTTTATGTAGCTGTTCTTAAAAAATTGAGACGAACAGTGAAACTTCAGCGTAAATAACAGTATTGAGGGGGGGGGGGTATTCCCTTCATATACAAAGTAAATTCTGTTCATTTGAGTTTTAATGATCTTTACTTTCCGTTAAAAAATCTGTTTTTTTTTATTCTGATCATTTTTTAAATAACGCCCGTAGATTTGGTTCACTCTTCTTAAATATTCCCTTCTCACAGAAAACTCGTGCGTAGAAATTTCTACCACGTAAACTAATTCCCGTAAAACCCCCTCCAGACAGTAAAAAACTCGCCCCCGTAAATTTTCTTGCGGTCGATTCAGCTTGAAAGATTCTCCTTAGCATGCTATCATTTGAAAAAAAAAACTAATTTCCAATCATGTCCTCAATCGCTTCGGAAATCCTTTCTTTCCGTAAAATGTTTTTTCTGGAAATCCAAATATTCTGAAAATAGCCTCAGGATAATTTTTCCTGAACCATCTTCGGTAAAAATCTGACTTGGGAAAGAGAGAGTATGACAATAAAAACAATTTCGAACAGTAATTCTTTCAGATCACCCCATGTAGAATTTTCCATGGAAAAACCCCTCCCCCAGAAATTTCCCTCTCCATTAAAAATTCCACCAAAGAAACCCACCCTAGGCACACAATTCCCCCTCTCAAAAAGTGTCTGTATACTTCCCTATAACAAATACTATGCGTACAGATTGAACAAATTTCAAAGCTTACAGGCGTCTCCCCGTGGCTTGTGGGGGTTATTTTTACTCCGCACAGTAATTATAAAGGCTCTCTCAAAATGTTGATCAGATAACTTTGGAAAACAAGGGACTAGTAAAATGTTTTATTATTTCAAATCGTATTTTGTTGATAAACAATCGGTTTGTTAGAAAAAGCCTTGAATATAATGCACACTTACGATATAAATTGGTTTATTCTTCCCAACAAAGATGCTTAAAGATATGCAACCGTTTTTTAGCTGTTTCTTCGAGTGATCATAATGATAATATTGGTTTTAGGATGTCAAGATAGAGCTCATTCCAGCAAAATCTTAAGATTTAGTCATTTTTAGATAACAAAATGTCATATCAAATTTGTCATTTTTTGCACTTTTTACTCCCACAAAAAAAAATTGGATTAAAATTTAAAACAAATAGGTCCAAACTGTTATTGAGGTTATTTTGAGATATACAATCAATTTAAAACTATCTAAAGCTTATATAGAGCATTTAAGTTTCAGGACACATTTGTGGTTCAGTTGAATATTCATCTCCGAAATTTATTTAATCCATTATGAAGAAAGAGCGACTCAGCCCAATAGCAATTGAAATTTAAAAACGGAATTTATTCGTCAAAAGCTACGGGTGTGAGGAAATTCACCTGATTTTTGACAAAGGATGAAACACCATTAAAATGTCAAGCACTTTAATATTTAGCCTATTAGAGAGACCAACTGTAGAAGTTTCAAACTTCTATTTCTATTAAAATATAGTATTTTATACTTTTTGCTAGAATAGATGCTGGTTTATATATTTTTTCCTCCAGGCATAATCGCATCAAACCCAACCTAGAAGATCAGAAGAGGGCTGGCATGATCGGGAATCACAGAATGTGTTATGTTTGAGAGTAACCAAAAAGATTGTATCACGGCTAGCTCTTGTTACACGCCTCTTTTTACCCATATAATAACAGATCAAAATTTGGCGATATTAGTTGGATTCAAATAGTAGAAAGGTCCATTAACTTCATCTTTGGAGATGATGTGATCCCTTGTAGTCCCGGGAGAGGGAACTTTTTTCAAGTTACGCAGTTTCCTCATCATTCACATATAGTATTTCTAATCGCAGAATATACAAAATTTTATTATGGGAAGGATTTTTGTGGGAAGGGTGTACTTGGGCGGTATGAAGACTTTCCGTGGGAATAATAACCATGGTAAGGAGATTCAGGGGAAATATCTATGGCAAATTTTACACAGAAAGTGAGAAGGGATTTCTTGTCAAACTTTGAAAGTCAATTTATAATACAAATTTTTTACCTTAAGACCAATAAAGTCAATTTAAATATGAATGGGGCTGCCCCTTTCTCAGCCTTCGCTCTTTAACCCTAGGAACGACGTATCAACGGATGATTGATGGAATTATCTATCAACAAAACAAAGAATGGACTAAGTGTTTTTTTTGGAACACGTATTTCGGAACCTTTACTTTGGCAGCCATCATCATTTTTTTCTTCTTTTTTTTTAAAGAGAGAGAGAGAAAGATGGTCTTATTAATATAATTAAACAAAACAAGCAAATGGCCCGAAGCAAAGCAATTACCTTATGAACAATAGGTTAGTTAAATTGAGAATGTATAGCATCGGTTTTTTCAATTGAAAGCTACAAGTTTTTTGTTAGATCTAAGTTTTATTTAAATAATGGGCATATACAAAATATATTCTCTTTTTAATTCCCACTGTGTCGAAAATTCAAACTAAAAAATAAGGACATTATCTCTTTGTTTCAACCCATGATTTGTAATCTGACTTTGTTACTGAATACTGAAAAAGTATTTATATTTAAAAACCACATATTTGTAAAAAAAAATGTCAAATCTTGTCTGGTCTTGGGGCTTATAATTAATTTACTTATTACATCTTTATTTGTATCTTTTTGGACTCTTCTTCTGAAGAACTGTTTAACTAAAAAAAAAAAACATTGCTGTCAGCTGTTGGCTCCCTGGTTTAGCCTTCCCGCTTGTGTATAGAGATGATTTCCTGTCTGCCTTTGAGCCCATGAGGAAATATGGAAACAGTTGCTAACTGCAAATTTTTTATTCATTTTAGGCAGGTTTACCGGCCAAAACCGGTTTTATACCCCACACAAACTTGATCGGTTTGAGGTTTTTTTGGTTTTCATATGACGCCTTCAGCTAGTTGGTCAATTAGTTGCAGAAAGGCGCAAATGCTGAAAGTTGTCTCGGAGGGGAAAACTATTTTGGAATGAAGGCAAAATCTAAAAAAAAAACCAAATAGGTGTGGATTTATATGAAAAAATATGGAAAACAGTGGTTCGGATGAACCGTATTTTAAATTTAATGGAGAACACTAGCATAGAAACAGGAACTACAGTAAAACTAGGAAAAATGATACTTAAGAGTCGCAATTTTACATTGTTTCGATGCGAGAAGGGTTATTTTGTTCAATTCTGTGGCGTAATTCACAAAAAGTGAAACAGGGGTGGGGCAAACTCCTTTTTTTACAATCTATGAGGTGGATTTGTCGTTGTTCAGTGAAAATACAAAAAAGAGCATTTTTCAATGAAAATAATCAAAGTTGTTTTGTCAAAATCTAAGAGGGTGGTGGTGGAAACCAATTTAGGGGACACACGCAGCCCCCTCCATTTCCAGTTTACGCCACTAAATTTTCGGGATATGTGTTTTGGTGTCTTTGTGACGAAGAAACAATATATTGTCGACTTGATCAAGAAAATATTAAGGTTGTCGAGGAGGCACGTACGGGTGATTTTTTTGTTTTGTGGAAAGGGGCGAATTTTGGTGTCACAAATCAATGGTGTAAGTTGTTGGCCATGTTGCGGGTGTCACTTATTAAGTACGGTAGTTGAGATTTATGTCTGAAAGTCTGAAAATAAGGTCAATTTTTCATTCTCCGTAAATTAAGTTATCACAAATGAGCTTGTGGTGTTTTTGTACCAAGGGGTAATTTTATATCTTTCATTTAAGCAAACCTGATTTAATGCAAAATTCAAGAACAAGTCTTGTTTGACCGTTCATACTGTAGGCTCTTCATGACACTTTGTATTAACCAAGTGACACATACCAATCGAAAATTCTGTCGGTCTGTCGGTCCCAGTTTTGCTACTTAAGGCACTTCCAGGTAAGCTAGGACGATGAAATTTGGCAGGCGTATCGGGGACCAAACCAGATTAAATTAAAAATAGTCGTTTTCCAGATTTGACCATCTGGGGGGGAATGGAGGGCCGTCAATTCGGAAAAAATTGAAAATTGAAGTATTTTTAACTTACGAACGGTTGATCAGATCTCAATGAAATTTGATGTTTGGAAGGATATCGTGTCTCAGAGCTGTTATTTTAAATCCCGACCGGATTATTTTAAATCTCTAATTCGCTGCACGAGAAACTTGTTAAATTTAAACTTAGTTAAGACGAATTATGAGCGTTAAAATATTTGTTTAATTTTGGAGAAGTCGAAGATAATTAAAAATGAAAAGACATAGTCTCCAAAAATTGGAAATTTTTTTATTTTTCCCGAGAAGAAAGTGTGTTAACGGACACGGGTTCATATTTTTACCACAATGTGGTGTGCTCAGCGCGCCCCTAAAGATACAGCCCAGATGTAATGAATGGCCGTTATAAACCGTTTGGACGCTAATATTAATAATTTCAAAAGAAAAAATGGCTGCAGAACAGCGAATAATGAAAGGTCATTGGATCATTGTTGGGAGGGCGTTCTTATAGCCTTTAAAAGTTTATTTAAGGCTTAATTTCCCGTGAAAGTTCCTTTAAATTGATTGGAGTAGGGTTGTTTATCTCTACTTCCCTCCATTTGGAGGAATGTTTTTGGAGTAAAGGAGCTATGTTATTTCCGAAGGTTAATAATATTTCCTCTCTTTCTGTGGAAACGGCAGTTTTTACCAGAAAGCGGTACAGGCTACTTATAAAATTGTTGAAAAATTGTCTTGTTGATTTTGATCTCGTCTATTCATAGCAAACAAATATTGGAAAATGTGGAGCAGATTTCAAAATTTACTCCTATAAAAATCTTGCTCAATCTTTTTTTCATGACATATTGACATATCCTCATTCCAAGGTTTAAGAGAGCTTAAAAAAAAATTCTACTCTCTTGACTTTATTATCCACCCCCAATCTGATTTTCGAGAAGGGCCCTAATCTCGCTTAAATAGGAGTGAAGTAGGTCAACTGGATTCATTTCAATACTACCACATGTGAGGATGTTGAAGGGGCTTAGGTATACGAACCTTTTAGAGGCTAATAGCCCTTTGTAATTTTCTTGATTTCACCCTGAAAAGAAAACATTAGGCTGAAATAGAAGATATTATTAGTCTGCGAATTTCGGAGGGTTTAAGTTACCGTTGTTATATGGAACCCCCATACTACCAACTAAAGATTTAAGACCCGGTAATGATTCCATAAATGGAGCCACAGTGGCAGTTTGGTCTTGGTAAACGTATTGTACCATTTAAGAATTTAAGAGCCAGAAACTACATACATGGGACAAGTTGCCTCCTTTACGCTTCAGTTATTGCAAAGTTCTCCCATTGAAATTTTGAGTCTTAAAAAACTTCTGTTGGGGTTGTAGCTTTCCAAAGGTGCTTTATCCTCGCCAAAGAAATCGATGAATAGTTGCTGATCCATTCTGGATCATCATTGGTGGGCTTAAAAAAGAATAAATGTTTATTCCCTTGAAATATTTATGATAATGTTCTGAAATGAAATATGTTATAAATAGTTGCTGATCCATTCTGGATCATCATTGGTGGGCTGTCAAAAGAATAAATGTTTATTCCCTTGAAATATTTATGATAATGTTCTGAAATGAAATATGTTATTACCATGAAAAAAGAATATATATTAGAAAGAAAAATACATATTATTAATCTGAGCATTAGGGTCCTCAAATCTCCTTCTTATAGTTAGGAGGGTCTTTAAATCCCCTTCTATAATATATATTATAGTTAGATATCAATTTGTTCTTTATTTTTCTTGCGTTTGTGTATTGTTTTATACTGTCTTTTTTGCTTTTTTATCTTATACTCCATCTGTTTCTTTTGATAGGAAGTAAATATATGCATTCATACATACATAGGCAGAGACATGGCCCTCCTTCAACAGTAAAACTTTTCTAAAATGCTGGTCATATAGGAAAGTTTTCTTGAAAAAATCACAAGAGGCAATATTTCAAGTTATCCCCAGAAAACACTAAAAATACCCCCTGAAAGAAAAGTCAAGAAAAATATCTCTGGGATAATCTAAAAACAAAATCTTATTTTAACTACACAGAGTCATTCTCTAGAAAAATGGAGTCACCATACCAAAATGAAATAAGTTTTCTACCATAAAACCCGGTGAAATTCCGTCTATTTCTTTGGAAGCTTGAGGCTCCTCAAAGCTCCTCAAAACTATCGAGAGGGTCCTGGTATTTTTCCTTGACAGTTTGAATAAGTTTAAGTTGTCAGCCTTAAATGCAATATTAATAATATGTTTCAGGCACAAAAACCCTTACTTCACCTCTTGAAAATCCATGTCCAAAATTGCTTTATGGTGTTGGACCACACCCGGCATTCGAAGGAGTGGAAGATAACGCAGCACACTTGGTCGATCCTTGGAGAAAGAGAAGACCAGTCTCCTAACCACTCTGAAAAAACGCCCTCGAAATTTTTCAAGCCGGGGTGAAGCACCTGCATATCCATTTGCAGGAAATGTGAGTATACTTTACCTAAGATTTCATTCAAGAAATATTTTTTGAGCGATGGGTGCTTTTACGCTATCCCTATCTCCCACCCCCAATCTGATTTTCGAGAAGGGCCCTAATCTTGCTTAAATAGGAGTGGAGTAGGTCAACTGGATTCATTTCAATACTACCACATGTGAGGATGTTGAAGGGGCTTAGGTATACGAACCTTTTAGAGGCTAATAGCCCTTTGAAATTTTCTCGATTTCACCCTGAAAAGAAAACATTAGGCTGAAATAGAAGATATTATTAGTCTGCGAATTTCGGAGGGTTAAAGTGACCGTTGTTATATGGAGCCCCCATACTACCAACTAAAGATTTAAGACCCTGTAATGATTCCATAGATGGAGCCACAGTGGCAGGTTGGTCTTGGTGAAAGTATTGTACCAGCTAAGAATTTAAGAGCCAGAAAGTACATACATTGGGCAAGTTGCCTGCTTTACGCTTCAGTTATTGCAAAGTCCTACCATTGAAATTTTTAGTCTTAAAAAACTTCTGTTGGGGTTGTAGGTTTCCACAGGTGCTTTATCCTCGCCAAAGAAATCGATGAATAGTTGCTGATCCATTCTGGATCATCATTGGTGGGCTGAAAAAAGAATAAATGTTTATTCCCTTGAAATATTTATGATAATGTTCTGAAATGAAATATGTTATTACCATAAAAAAAGAATATATATTAGAAAGAAAAATATATATTATTAATCTGAGGATTAGGGTCCTCAAATCCCCCTCTTATAGATAGGAGGGTCTTTAAATCCCATTCTATAATATATATTATAGTCAGATATCAATTTGTTCTTTATTTTTCTTGTGTTTGTGTATTGTTTTGTACTGTCTTTTTTGCTTTTTTATCTTATAATCCATCTGCTTCTTTTGATGGGAAGTAAATATATACATTCATACATACATAGGCAGAGACATGGCACTCCTTCAACAGTGAAATTTCTCTAAAATGCTGTTCATATAGGAAAGTTTTCTTGAAAAAATAACAAGAGGCAATATTTCAAGTTATTCCCAGAAAACACGAAAAATACCCCCTGAAAGAACAGTCGAGAAAAATATCTCTGGGATAATCTAAAAACAAAATCTTATTTTAACTACACAGAGTCATTCTCTAGAAAAATGGAGTCACCATACCAAAATGAAATAAGTATTCTACCGTAAAGCCCGGTGAAATTCCACCTATTTCTTTGGAGGCTTGAGGCTCTTCAAAGCTCCTCAAAACTATCGAGAGGGTCCTGGTATTTTCCTTTACTAAACTAAAGAGAAACTTTTTTTTAGGATGGGAAATATCATTAAACATCCCTCCAAGCGTCAAGAACAAGGTTCCAAACATCTTAGTTATTTCCTCATGATAAACAAATATTAATTTTGTATCCCTAAAACATTAAGCTTAGTTAAAAATATCACAGATTGTCAGTGACTTTAATTACGCTAGGGCTTGCAACTCCATCTTGCATGCTGGGATCACCTTTTGATCCCAGCATCACAGTGGCAGTTTGGTCTTGGTGAAAGTATTGTACCAGCTACGAATTTAAGAGCCAGAAACTACATACATGGGGCAAGTTGCCTCCTTTACGCTTCAGTTATTGCAAAGTCCTCCCATTGAAATTTTGAGTCTTAAAAAACTTCTGTTTGGGTTTTAGGTTTCCACAGGTGCTTTATCCTCCCCAAAGAAATCGATGAATAGTTGCTGATCCATTCTGGATCATCATTGGTGGTCTGAAAAAAGAATAAATGTTTATTCCCTTGAAATATTTATGATAATGTTCTGAAATGAAATATGTTATTACATGACAAAAGAATATATATTAGAAAGAAAAATATATATTATTAATCTGAGGATTAGGGTCCTCAAATCCCCTTCTTATAGTTAGGAGGGTCTTTAAATCCCATTCTATAATATATATTATAGTTAGATATCAATTTGTTCTTTATTTTTCTTGTGTTTGTGTATTGTTTTGTACTGTCTTTTTTGCTTTTTTATCTTATACTCCATCTGTTTCTTTTGATGGGAAGTAAATATATACATTCATACATACATAGGCAAAGACATGGCACACCTTCAACAGTGAAATTTCTCTAAAATGCTGTTCATATAGGAAAGTTTTCTTGAAAAAATAACAAGAGGCAATATTTCAAGTTATCCCCAGAAAACACGAAAAATACCCCCTGAAAGAACAGTCAAGAAAAATATCTCTGGGATAATCTAAAAACAAAATCTTATTTTAACTACACAGAGTCATTCTCTAGAAAAATGGAGTCACCATACCAAAATGAAATAAGTTTTCTACCGTAAAGCCCGGTGAAATTCCGCCTATTTCTTTGGAGGCTTGAGGCTCTTCAAAGCTCCTCAAAACTATCGAGAGGGTGCTGGTATTTTTCCTTTACTAAACTAAAGAGAAACCCTTTTTTAGGATGGGAAATACCATTAAACATCCCTCCAAGGGTCAAGAACAAGGTTCCAAACATCTTAGTTATTTCCTCATGCTAAACAAATATTAATTTTGTATCCCTAAAACATTAAGCTTAGTTAAAAATTAAATAAAAAAAACTAATTTTTTTAGCTGAAAGTAAGGAGCGACATTAAAACTTAAAACGAACAGAAATTACTCCGTATATAAAATGGGTTGTCCCCTCCGCAATCCATCGCTCTTTACGCTAAAGTTCTTAATTGTTTTAAAAAGTAGAATTGTGGCAAAGAGTCAAACTTTACCGTAATGAGCGAGGGATTGCGGAGGGGACAACCCATTTTATATACGGAGTAATTTCTGTTCGTTTTAAGTTTTAATGTCGCTCCTTACTTTCAGCTAAAAAAATTAGTTTTTTTTTATTTAATTTCTGAACGTTTTTGAATTACTGCATGTTTGGTTTTGGCTCTCCGCACATAAATTATTAAAATGAAATTTGTATATTAATTCTTTTTTTGGCTAAATGGCTTTCTCTTAGTTTTGATCAGACGATTTTGAGAAATAAGGGGTGGAGAATGAGGCCTAGTTGCCCTCCAATTTTTCGGTTGCTTAAAAAGACAACTAGAACTTTTAATTTTTAACGAACGTTTTTATTAGTGAAAAATATACGTAACTTATAAATTAGCAACTTACGTAACAAACTTTCATAATCTTATATTTTTATTATGTATACATGGGGGTTTGCATCCTTGTTAATACCTCGCTCTTTACACTAAATCTTAACTTTTGTCCCAATTCTTTAATAACGACCCCTGAATCAGAAAGGCCGTAGAATAAACAGTTGAAATTAGTAAAAATACTATAGCATAAAGAGCGAGGTATTTATCTCCTCCTAGATACCTCGCTCTTTATGCTAAAGTATTTTTAGAACCCCTCATATGCGTAATAATCTCTGTTCGTTTTAAGTTTCAATGCTACTCCTTCCTTTCATTTGAAAAAACGTTTTCATGTTTATTTTTCATTGTTTTCTTATAGTAATGCTAGAAAATCATGCGCCCTTTTCCTTGAATTTTTTATTTCCCCCATGACAGATTCCTCCGAGGAAAGATCCTCCAACACAGCCCCCTCCCCTCAGCCTCACTCCCCAAACAAAATAAAATTCCCTTGAAAACATCTGTACACTTCCCAATAACCATTATTATATGTAAACACTGGTCAAAGTTTGCAACTTGCAGCCCCTCCCCCAGGGATTTTGGGGGAGTAAATCATCCCCAAATACATAGTTATTATGGTTTATGACTATGCAGAACAAAATGGCTATCTCAAAATTTTGATCCGTTGACTTCGGGAAAAAAGAGCGTGGGAGGGGGCCTAGGTGCCCTCCAATTTTTTGGTCACTTAAAAAGGGCACTAGAACTTTTCATTTCCGTTAGAATGAGCCCTCTCGCGACATTCTAGGACCACTTGGTCGATACGATGACCCCTGGGAAAAAAAAACAAAAAAAAAACAAACAAATAAACACGCACCCGTGATCTGTCTTCTGGCAAAAAATACAAAATTTCACATTTTTGTAGATAGGAGCTTGAAACTTCTACAATAAGGTTCTTTGATATGCTGAATATGATGGTGTGATTTTCGTTAAGATTCTTTGACTTTTAGGGGGGGGTTCCCCCTATTTTCTTAAATAAGGAAAATTTTCTCAGGCTCGTAACTTTTGATAAGTAAGGTTAAACTTGATGAAACTTATATATTTAAAATCAGCATTAAAATGCAATTCTTTTGATGTAGCTATTGATATCAAAATTCAATTTTTTAGAGTTTTGGTTACTATTGAGCCGGGTCGCTCCTTACTACAGTTCGTTACCACGAACTGTTTGATATCACAGAGTGTCAGTGACTTTAATTACGCTAGGGCTTGCAACTCCATCTTGCGTGCTGGGATCACCTTTTGATCCCAGCATCATGGCCTTCATCATGGCCTTGTAGAGTGGAAATAGCCGCGTTCTCCCCGCTTTGTTGGATTACCGCAGAAGGATCGGCATCTTCGCTTTGTAGGACAGAGGTGGTTGCATCATCATCGCACGCCTTTGCCCTTTTTGGGGAAGAAGGGCGTTGCTCAAAATTTTCTTTAAATAGAAATAAAATTTAAGTTTCTTATAAAACAAAAGGGTTAAAAATACTTCTTATTTCGATAATTTAAGATAGTTTGAATAAGCTTAAGTTGTCAGCCTTAAATGCAATATTAATATTATGTTTCAGGCATAAAAACTCTTACTTCACCTCATGAAAAACCATGTTCAAAATTGCTTTATGGTGTTGGACCACACCCGGCATTCGAAGGAGTGGAAGATAACTCACCACACTTGGTCGATCCTTGGAGAAAGAGAAGACCAGTCTCCTAATCACTCTGAAAAAATGCCCTCGAAATTTTTCAAGCCGGGGTGAAGCACCTGCATTTCCATTTGCAGGAAATGTGAGTATACTTTACCTAGTATTTCATTCAAGAAATATTTTTTGAGCGATGGGTTTTTTACGCTATCCCTATCTCCCACCCCCAATCTGATTTTCGAGAAGGGCCCTAATCTTGCTTAAATAGGAGTGGAGTAGGTCAACTGGATTCATTTCAATACTACCACATGTGAGGATGTTGAAGGGGCTTAGGTATACGAACCTTTCAGAGGCTAATAGCCCTTTGAAATTTTCTCGATTTCACCCTGAAAAGAAAACATTAGGCTGAAATAGAAAATATTATTAGTCTGCGAATTTCGGAGGGTTAAAGTGACCGTTGTTATATGGAACCCCCATACTACCAACTAAAGATTTAAGACCCGGTAATGATTCCATAAATGGAGCCACAGTGGCAGTTTGGTCTTGGTGAAAGTATTCTACCAGCTAAGAATTTAAGAGCCAGAAACTATATACATGGGGCAAGTTGCCTCCTTTACGCTTCAGTTATTGCAAAGTCCTCCCATTGAAATTTTGAGTCTTAAAAAACTTCTGTTGGGGTTGTAGGTTTCCACAGGTGCTTTATCCTCGCCAAAGAAATCGATGAATAGTTGCTGATCCATTCTGGATCATCATTGGTGGGCTGAAAAAAGAATAAATGTTTATTCCCTTGAAATATTTATGATAATGTTCTGAAATGAAATATGTTATTACCATGAAAAAAGAATATATATTAGAAAGAAAAATATATATTATTAATCTGAGGATTAGGGTCCTCAAATCCCCTTCTTATAGTTAGGAGGGTCTTTAAATCCCCTTCTATAATATATATTATAGTTAGATATCAATTTGTTCTTTATTTTTCTTGTGTTTGTGTATTGTTTTGTACTTTCTTTTTTGCTTTTTTATCTTATACTCCATCTGTTTCTTTTGATGGGAAGTAAATATATACATTCATACATACATAGGCAGAGACATGGCCCTCCTTCAACAGTGAAACTTTTCTAAAATGCTGTTCATATAGGAAAGTTTTCTTGAAAAAATAACAAGAGGCAATATTTCAAGTTATCCCCAGAAAACAAGAAAAATACCCCCTGAAAGAGCAGTCAAGAAAAATATCTCTGGGAAAATCTAACAACAAAATCTTATTTTAACTACACAGAGTCATTCTCTAGAAAAATGGAGTCATCATACCAAAATGAAATAAGTTTTCTACCGTAAATACCGGTGAAACTCCGCCTATTTCTTTGGAGGCTTGAGGCTCCTCAAAGCTCCTCAAAACTATCGAGAGGGTCCTGGTATTTTTCCTTTACTAAACTAAAGAGAAACTTTTTTTTAGGATGGGAAATACCATTAAACATCCCTCCAAGGGTCAAGAACAAGGTTCCAAACATCTTAGTTATTTCCTCATGCTGAACAAATATTAATTTTGTATCCCTAAAACATTAAGCTTAGTTAAAAATATCACAGAGTGTCAGTGACTTTAATTATGCTAGGGCTTGCAACTCCATCTTGCATGCTGGGATCACCTTTTGATCCCAGCATCATGGCCTTCATCATGGCCTTGTAGGGTGGAAATAGCCGCGTTCTTCCCGTTTTGTTGGATTACCGCAGAAGGATCGGCATCTTCGCTTTGTAGGGCAGAGGTGGTTGCATCATCATCGCACGCCTTTGCCCTTTTTGGGGAAGAAGGGCGTTGCTCAAAATTTTCTTTAAATAGAAATAAAATTTAAGTTTCTTATGAAACAAAAGGGTTAAAAATACTTCTTATTTTGATAATTTAAGAAAGTTTGAATAAGCTTAAGTTGTCAGCCTTAAATGCAATATTAATATTATGTTTCAGGCACAAAAACCCTTACTTCACCTCTTGAAAATCCATGTCCAAAATCGCTTTATGGTGTTGGACCACACCCGGCATTCGAAGGAGTGGAAGATAAAGCAGCACACTTGGTCAATCCTTGGAGAAAGAGAAGACCAGTCTCCTAACCACTCTGAAAAACGCCCTAGAAATTTTTCAAGCCGGGGTGAAGCACCTGCATTTCCATTTGCAGGAAATGTGAGTATACTTTACCTAAGATTTCATTCAAGAAATATTTTTTGAGCGATGGGTGCTTCTACGCTATCCCTATCTCCCACCCCCAATCTGATTTTCGAGAAGGGCCCTAATCTTGCTTAAATAGGAGTGGAGTAGGTCAAATGGATTCATTTCAATACTACCACATGTGAGGATGTTGAAGGGGCTTAGGTATACGAACCTTTTAGAGGCTAATAGCCCTTTGAAATTTTCTCGATTTCACCCTGAAAAGAAAACATTAGGCTGAAATAGAAGATATTATTAGTCTGCGAATTTCGGAGGGTTAAAGTGACCGTTGTTATATGGAACCCCCATACTACCAACTAAAGATTTAAGACCCGGTAATGATTCCATAAATGGAGCCACAGTGGCAGTTTGGTCTTGGTGAAAGTATTGTACCAGCTAAGAATTTAAGAGCCAGAAACTACATACATGGGGCAAGTTGCCTCCTTTACGCTTCAGTTATTGCAAAGTCCTCCCATTGAAATTTTGAGTCTTAAAAAAATTCTGTTGGGGTTGTAGGTTTCCACAGGTGCTTTATCCTCGCCAAAGAAATCGATGAATAGTTGCTGATCCATTCTGGATCATCATTGATGGGCTGAAAAAAAGAATAAATGTTTATTCCCTTGAAATATTTATGATATTGTTCTGAAATGAAATATGTTATTACCATGAAAAAAGAATATATATTAGAAAGAAATATATATATTATTAATCTGAGGATTAGGGTCCTCAAATCCCCTTCTTATAGTTAGGAGGGTCTTTAAATCCCCTTCTATAATATATATTATAGTTAGATATCAATTTCTCTTTATTTTTCTTGTGTTTGTGTATTGTTTTGTACTATCTTTTTTGCTTTTTTATCTTATACTCCATCTGTTTCTTTTGATGGGAAGTAAATATATACATTCATACATACATAGGCAGAGACATGGCCCTCCTTCAACAGTGAAACTTTTCTAAAATGCTGTTCATATAGGAAAGTTTTCTTGAAAAAATAACAAGAGGCAATATTTCAAGTTATCCCCAGAAAACACGAAAAATACCCCCTGAAAGAACAGTCAAGAAAAATATCTCTGGGATAATCTAAAAACAAAATCTTATTTTAACTACACAGAGTCATTCTCTAGAAAAATGGAGTCACCATACCAAAATGAAATTAGTTTTCTACCGTAAAGCCCGGTGAAATTCCGCCTATTTCTTTGGAGGCTTGAGGCTCCTCAAAACTATCGAGAGGGTCCTGGTATTTTTCCTTTACTAAACTAAAGAGAAACCTTTTTTTAGGATGGGAAATACCATTAAACATCCCTCCAAGGGTCAAGAACAAGGTTCCAAACATCTTAGTTATTTCCTCATGCTGAACAAATATTAATTTTGTATCCCTAAAACATTAAGCTTAGTTAAAAATATCACAGAGCGTCAGTGCCTTTAATTACGCTAGGGCTTGTAACTCCATCTTGCATGCTGGGATCACCTTTTGATCCCAGCATCATGGCCTTCATCATGGCCTTGTAGAGTGGAAATAGCCGCGTTCTCCTCGCTTTGTTGGATTACCGCAGAAGGATCGGCATCTTCGCTTTGTAGGGCAGAGGTGGTTGCATCATCATCGCACGCCTTTGCCCTTTTTGGGGAAGAAGGGCGTTACTCAAAATTCTCTTTAAATAGAAATAAAATTTAAGTTTCTTATGAAACAAAAGGGTTAAAAATACTTCTTATTTTGATAATTTAAGAAAGTTTGAATAAGCTTAAGTTGTCAGCCTTAAATGCAATATTAATATTATGTTTCAGGCACAAAAACCCTTACTTCACCTCTTGAAAATCCATGTCCAAAATCGCTTTATGGTGTTGGACCACACCCGGTATTCGAAGGAGTGGAAGATAACGCAGCACACTTGGTCGATCCTTGGAGAAAGAGAAGACCAGTCTCCTAACCACTCTGAAAAGTTCTTGACCCTTGGAGGGATGTTTAATGGTATTTCCCATCCTAAAAAAGGTTTCTCTTTAGTTTAGTAAAATTTAGTTTAGTTTAGTTTAGTAACATTTCCTGCAAATGGAAATGCAGGTGCTTCACCCCGGCTTGAATAATTTCGAGGGCGTTTTTTCAGAGTGGTTAGGAGACTGGTCTTCTCTTTCTCCAAGGATCAACCAAGTGTGCTGCGTTATCTTCCACTCCTTCGAATGCCGGGTGTGGTCCAACACCATAAAGCAATTTTGGACATGGATTTTCAAGAGGTGAAGTAAGGGTTTTTGTGCCTGAAACATAATATTAATATTGCATTTAAGGCTGACAACTTAAGCTTATTCAAACTTTCTTAAATTATCAAAATAAGAAGTATTTTTAACCCTTTTGTTTCATAAGAAACTTAAATTTTATTTCTATTTAAAGAAAATTCTGAGCAACGCCCTTCTTCCCCAAAAAGGGCAAAGGCGTGCGATGATGATGCAACCACCTCTGCCCTACAAAGCGAAGATGCCAATCCTTTTGTGGTAATCCAACAAAGCGGGGAGAACGCGGCTATTTCCACTCTACAAGGCCATGATGAAGGCCATGATGCTGGGATCAAAAGGTGATCCCAGCATGCAAGATGGAGTTGCAAGCCCTAGCATAATTAAAGTCACTGACACTCTGTGATATTTTTAACTAAGCTTAATGTTTTAGGGATACAAAATTAATATTTGTTCAGCATGAGGAAATAGCTAAGATGTTGGAACCTTGTTGTTGACCCTTGGAGGGATGTTTAATGGTTTTTCCCATCCTAAAAAAAGGTTTCTCTTTAGTTTAGTAAAGGAAAAATACCAGGACCCTCTCGATAGTTTTGAGGAGCTTTGAGGAGCCTCAAGCCTCCAAAGAAATAGGCGGAATTTCACCGGGCTTTACGGTAGAAAACTTATTTCATTTGGTATGGTGACTCCATTTTTCTAGAGAATGACTCTGTGTAGTTAAAATAAGATTTTGTTTTTAGATTATCCCAGAGATATTTTTCTTGACTGTTCTTTCAGGGGGTATTTTTCGTGTTTTCTGGGGATAACTTGAAATATTGCCTCTTGTTATTTTTTCAAGAAAACTTTCCTATATGAACAGCATTTTAGAAAAGTTTCACTGTTGAAGGAGGGCCATGTCTCTGCCTATGTATGTATGAATGTATATATTTACTTCCCATCAAAAGAAACAGATGGAGTATAAGATAAAAAAGCAAAAAAGACAGTACAAAACAATACACAAACACAAGAAAAATAAAGAACAAATTG
Organism: Artemia franciscana; assembly: GCF_032884065.1. Classification (NCBI taxonomy): domain Eukaryota; kingdom Metazoa; phylum Arthropoda; class Branchiopoda; order Anostraca; family Artemiidae; genus Artemia; species Artemia franciscana. Next base: position 36,874,698 of record NC_088879.1, on the reverse strand, counting down.
ATATCTAACTATAATATATATTATAGAAGGGGATTTAAAGACCCTCCTAACTATAAGAAGGGGATTTGAGGACCCTAATCCTCAGATTAATAATATATATTTTTCTTTCTAATATATATTCTTTTTTCATGGTAATAACATATTTCATTTCAGAACATTATCATAAATATTTCAAGGGAATAAACATTTATTCTTTTTTCAGCCCACCAATGATGATCCAGAATGGATCAGCAACTATTCATCGATTTCTTTGGCGAGGATAAAGCACATGTGGAAACATACATCCCCAACAGAAGTTTTTTAAGACTCAAAATTTCAATGGGAGGACTTGGCAATAACTGAAGTGTAAAGGAGGCAACTTGCCCCATGTATATAGTTTCTGGCTCTTAAATTCTTAGCTGGTACAATACTTTCACCAAGACCAAACTGCCACTGTGGCTCCATTTATGGAATCATTACCGGGTCTTAAATCTTTAGTTGGTAGTATGGGGGTTCCATATAACAACGGTCACTTTAACCCTCCGAAATTCGCAGACTAATAATATCTTCTATTTCAGCCTAATGTATTCTTTTAGGATGAAATGAAAAAATTTTAAAGGGCTATTAGCCTCTAAAAGGTTCGTATACCTAAGCCCCTTCAACATCCTCACATGTGGTAGTATTGAAATGAATCCAGTTGACCTACTCCACTCTTATTTAAGAAAGATTAGGGCCCTTCTCGAAAATCAGATTGGGGGTGGAAGATAGGGATAGCGTAAAAGCACCCATCGCTCAAAAAATATTTCTTGAATGAAATCTTAGGTAAAGTATACTCACATTTCCTACAAATGGAAATGCAGGTGCTTCACCCCGGCTTGAAAAATTTCGAGGGCGTTTTTTCAGAGTGGTTAGGAGACTGGTCTTCTCTTTCTCCAAGGATCGGCTAAGTGTGCTGCGTTATCTTCCACTCCTTCGAATGCCGGGTGTGGTCCAACACCATAAAGCGATTTTGGACATGGATTTTCAAGAGGTGAAGTAAGGGTTTTTGTGCCTGAAACATAATATTAATATTGCATTTAAGGCTGACAACTTAAGCTTATTCAAACTTTCTTAAATTATCAAAATAAGAAAAAAGAATAAATGTTTATTCCCTTGAAATATTTATGATAATGTTCTGAAATGAAATATGTTATCACCATGAAAAAAGAATATATATTAGAAAGAAAAATATATATTATTAATCTGAGGATTAGGGTCCTCAAATCCCGTTCTTATAGTTAGGAGATCCCCAGAAAACATGAAAAATACCCCCTGAAAGAACAGTCAAAAAAATATCTCTGGGATAATCTAAAAACAAAATCTTATTTTAACTACACAGAGTCATTCTCTAGAAAAATGGAGTCACCATACCAAAATGAAATAAGTTTTCTACCGTAAAGCCCGGTGAAATTCCGCCTATTTCTTTGGAGGCTTGAGGCTCCTCAAAGCTCCTCAAAACTATCGAGAGGGTCCTGGTATTTTTCCTTTACTAAACTAAGGAGAAACCTTTTTTTAGGATGGAAAATACCATTAAACATCCCTCCAAGGGTCAAGAACAAGGTTCCAAAATTCTTAGTTATTTCTTCATGCTGAACAAATATTAATTTTGTATCCCTAAAACATTAAGCTTAGTTAAAAATATCACAGAGTGTCAGTGACTTTAATTACGTTAGGGCTTGCAACTCCATCTTGCATGCTGGGATCACCTTTTGATCCCAGCATCATGGCCTTCATCATGGCCTTGTAGAGTGGAAATAGCCGCCGTCTCCCCGCTTTGTTGGATTACCGCAGAAGGATCGGCATCTTTGCTTTGTAGGGCAGAGGTGGTTGCATCATCATCGCACACTTTTGCCCTTTTTGGGGAAAAAGGGCGTTGCTCAAAATTTTCTTTAAATAGAACTGAAATTTAAGTTTCTTATGAAACAAAAGGATTAAAAATACTTCTTATTTTGATAATTTAAGAAAGTTTGGATAAGCTTAAGTTTTCAGCCTTAAATGCAATATTAATATTATGTTTCAGGCACAAAAACCCTTACTTCACCTCTTGAAAATCCATGTCCAAAATCGCTTTATGTTGTTGGACCACACCCGGTATTTGAAGGAGTGGAAGATAACGCAGCACACCTGGTCAATCCTTGGAGAAAGAGAAGACCAGTCTCCTAACCACTCTGAAAAAACGCCCTCGAAATTTTTCAAGCCGGGGTGAAGCACCTGCATTTCCATTTGCAGGAAATGTGAGTATACTTTACCAAAGATTTCATTCAAGAAATATTTTTTGAGCGATGGGTGCTTTTACGCTATCCCTATCTCCCACCCCCAATCTGATTTTTGAGAAGGGCCCTAATCTTGCTTAAATTGGAGTGGAGTAGGTCAACTTATTCATTTCAATACTACCACATGTGAGGATGTTGAAGGGGCTTAGGTATACGAACCTTTTAGAGGCTAATAGCCCTTTGAAATTTTCTTGATTTCACCCTGAAAAGAAAACATTAGGCTGAAATAGAAGATATTATTAGTCTGCGAATTTCGGAGGGTTAAAGTGACCGTTGTTATATGGAACCCCCATACTACCAACTAAAGATTTAAGACCCGGTAATGATTCCATAAATGGAGCCACAGTGGCAGTTTGGTCTTGGTGAAAGTATTGTACCAGCTAAGAATTTAGGAGCCAGAAACTACATACATGGGGCAAGTTGCCACATTTAAGCTTCAGTTATTGCAAAGTCCTCCCATTGAAATTTTGAGTCTTAAAAACTTCTGTTGGGGTTGTAGGTTTCCACAGGTGCTTTATCCTCGCCAAAGAAATCGATGAATAGTTGCTGATCCATTCTGGATCATCATTGGTGGGCTGAAAAAAGAATAAATGTTTATTCCCTTGAAATATTTATGATAATGTTCTGAAATGAAATATGTTATTACCATGAAAAAATAATATATATAAGAAAGAAAAACATATATTATTAATCTGAGGATTAGGGTCCTCAAATCCCCTTCTTATAGTTAGGAGGGTCTTTAAATCCCCTTCTATAATATATATTATAGTTAGATATCAATTTGTTCTTTATTTTTCTTGTGTTTGTGTATTGTTTTGTACTGTCTTTTTTGCTTTTTTTATCTTATACTCCATCTGTTTCTTTTGATGGGAAGTAAATATATACATTCATACATACATAGGCAGAGACATGGCCCTCCTAAAACAGTGAAACTTTTCTAAAATGCTGTTCATCTAGGGAAGTTTTCTTGAAAAAATAACAAGAGGCAATATTTCAAGTTATCCCCAGAAAACACGAAAAATACCCCCTGAAAGAACAGTCAAGAAAAATATCTCTGGGATTATCTAAAAACAAAATCTTATTTTAACTACACAGAGTCATTCTCTAGAAAAATGGAGTCACCATACCAAAATGAAATAAGTTTTCTACCGTAAAGCCCGGTGAAATTCCGCCTATTTCTTTGGAGGCTTGAGGCTCCTCAAAGCTCCTCAAAACTATCGAGAGGGTCCTGGTATTTTTCCTTTACTAAACTAAAGAGAAACCTTTTTTTAGGATGGGAAATACCATTAAACATCCCTCCAAGGGTCAAGAACAAGGTTCCAAACATCTTAGTTATTTCCTCATGCTGAACAAATATTAATTTTGTATCCCTAAAACATTAAGCTTAGTTAAAAATATCTCAGATTGTCAGTGACTTTAATTACGCTAGGGCTTGCTACTCCATCTTGCATGCTGGGATCACCTTTTGATCCCAGCATCATGGCCTTCATCATGGCCTTGTAGAGTGGAAATAGCTGCGTTCTCCCCGCTTTGTTGGATTACCGCAAAAGGATCGGCATCTTCGCTTTGTAGGGCAGAGGTAGTTGCATCATCATCGCACACCTTTGCCCTTTTTGGGGAAGAAGGGCGTTGCTCAAAATTTTCTTTAAATAGTAATAAAATTTAAGTTTCTTATGAAACAAAAGGGTTAAAAATACTTCTTATTTTGATAATTTAAGAAAGTTTGAATAAGCTTAAGTTGTCAGCCTTAAATGCAATATTCATATTATGTTTCAGGCACAAAAACCCTTACTTCACCTCTTGAAAATCCATGTCCAAAATTGCTTTATGGTGTTGGACCACACCCGGCATTCGAAGGAGTGGAAGATAACGCAGCACACTTGGTCGATCCTTGGAGAAAGAGAAGACCAGTCTCCTAACCACTCTGAAAAAACGCCCTCGAAATTTTTCAAGCCGGGGTGAAGCACCTGCATTTCCATTTGCAGGAAATGTGAGTATACTTTACCTAAGATTTAATTCAAGAAATATTTTTTGAGCGATGGGTGCTTTTACGCTATCCCTATCTCCCACCCCCAATCTGATTTTCGAGAAGGGCCCTAATCTTGCTTAAATAGGAGTGGAGTAGGTCAACTGGATTCATTTACTACTTGAGTTGCTTGCCAGCATTCATTCCGTTCGGAGCTAGTGCGCGCTGGTGGATGCTATTGCTTATTTAGGATATCTGTTCTGTTTGAATTGTTTGAACACTTGCCAGTAAGTCTCTGTTTAATAGATTTTTGATTTGGTTATCAGCCAATCTAGCGGAGTTTATTGAATAATTTTATGTCTCTCACGAAGTCGTACTTTGATCAGAAACACACTGAGCTTATGACGAAGATTCTTAGCCTGGAAAAGGGGATTGAGGCTTTGCGAAATGAGAATTTGGAACTCAAAGAAGAAAATGCGGTTCTCAAAGCCGAAGTAGTAAATCTAAAAAAGTCTTGTCTTCAAGTTGAACTTGTTTCAAAAAGACAGAATATTCTACTTCACGGTATACCAGCTGTTCAAGGTGGTAACTCAGAAAATTCTACTCGTGAGTTTCTCTCTGAATTAGAAGTCAGTAACGCAAATTCAATGCCCTTCGTCAAGTGCTATCGTTTAAATGGAAATAAACCATCAGGCTCTAATACTAGGGCAACGTCTAGGACTACACTAAAAGCCGGGCCAGTTTTCGTGACTTTGGCTAATTTAGCAGATAAAGACGCTATTATGAAAAATTGTGGTAGGCTGAAGGGATCTGGAAAAAGTATCACTTCCGATCTCCCGCGTGAATTGGCACGTCGTAGAAAAGAACTGCTATGTTTCGGCTATAATCTACGTACATCATCTGACACTTCAACTAGAGTTGCTGAAACCCGAGTAATAACGAAAGGGATTAGTGTATGGATTGAAGCGAAAAAGTCTTCAAAGAGTAAGACTTGGTTGCGAATAGAGGACTCATGTTTTGATCCCTTTAAACTATCTAGTAATGCGACCTCTGTGGTTCCCCTCGCGCTGTGATAGTCGGAGGTGATGAGTAATATGTGTGATTTGTTCATTTTTTTTTTAGTGATTTGTTTGTTGTTTGTAATATGTATGATGTTTGATGATTTTTTTTTCGTAAGTTATGATATATAAATTTTTCTCCTGGATTGGGACATTTAGTTATGTTTTTGTTGTTTTTCATTTTGTATACAAGTTTTTTTCTTATTCAAGTTTTCTGTTTTTTGCCTTTATTTTTTCTGTTTCAGTTTCTTTTTTCACAAAAAATGAGTTCATCGTTCTGTTTTCCTAGTTGCTGTCCACATGTCATTGTTATGAAGATGCCAAGCTGGGTGGTGGGTGGCGCATGATGGATCATAGTTTGTATGTTTTTTTTTTTTTTAATTTGTCTGACTCTAGTTTGGGTGACATCTCCTCCTTGGGTGAGCGACTATTTCATCTTCAAAATAACCCAACTGATGTTCTTAGTTTGATAAATAATTCAGTAGGTCAGTCTAACAAATCACCATCAAATCCCCATTTTTCAGTTAGTAGTAAATACGTATCTGATTTAGATCGAGTATCCAAACGAGATGGTATATTATCTATACTTCAGCTTAATGTTCAGGGTCTTTGCTCTTCGTCTGATGAGTTGAAAAAAATAGTGCGTAGTGGCCACCCTGACTTCATTGGTCTTTGTGAGACTTTCCTTGATTCAAAAAAAACGAATCTCTATTGCATCTCCCTGGGCACAAGATGGAATATTTGAATCGAAGTAGGATGGCTAAAGGTGGCCTTGCTGTTTATGTTTCGGAATGTCTTCCGTACTCTGTTAGACATGATCTGTCAAGAAATGAAGAAGGAATTTTTGAATCCATATTTATTGAGATTAAAAACCAAGCAAAAGCTTTGATTGTTTGTAATATATACCGGTCTCCTAGTGGGTCTGTTACCTCTTTCCTTCAGATTCTTGATGAGGTCTTGGAAATAATCCAACTTCATTCATGTGAACTTGTAATTATGGGCGACTTCAACCTTAATTCGTTTGACCGGAGGTCATCCTCGTCCTTGGATTTTCTTTCGACAATGCTCGCTTGTGGAACACTGCCTTCTGCATGCATTCCAACTCGCATAACTAACACTACCACTTCTTTGCTTGATAATATTTTTTCATCTTTGACGTTGGTACGAAATTCTATATTGATGAGTGATATCTCAGACCATTTTCCTGTTTTTTCCATGTATGATTTTTCCGATTCGTTGCCAAGGAGGAGCCAAGAAGCTGGTTTTTCCTCTTTAAAATTTAATGATCAGGACTTGCATATTCTTAGGTCACGGTTGGCAGGTCTTTCGTGGAGTATTTCTGAAAATGGGTCTGACATAGATTCTTTGTTTAATTCGTTTTATGATTCTTTGAAAGAAGTTATCTTTGATAGATGTAATGCACCCCAGTCGAATCCAGCATCGAAAAGAACAACCCCTTTGAATCCTTGGATGACCCCTGGACTCTTTAAAAGTTGGAGGAAGAAAAATTATCTTTGGAAGGCTTACAGATGCTCTAAGCCATTTTCGCGTGATTCTCGGCTTCAACTTTTCAAAGCTTATAGAAGAGTTTACAATTCGCTTTGCCGAAGGGCTAAATCGTTATTTTATCATAGAAAGTTCTCTGCGTGCGGTAAAGACATTAGGAAGACATGACAAGTAATCAATTCTGTTATCAGGCCATCTTTTCTGCCTCCTTCTGCCCCTTCAAGTGTTGTGATTGACGGGAAAAATGTAGAGGGTGAGCTAAAAGTTCAAGATGCGTTTACTTCCTATTTTGCTAATATTGGCAAAACTACAGCCTCTTCTGTAAGTCCTTCTTCTTCTCTACCTGATTTTAGGTCTTATCTAGGACCACCTTGTCCTAAATCAATGGCATTGGAACCTGTCTCTGAAGCTGAAATAGCCAGAATTGTCAATTGTTTGAGGGGTTCTTCATCTTCTGGCCCAGACCGTATTCCGACTAAGGTTGTCAAGTTCATTCTTCCTGTCATTGTGTGTGCCCTCACGAGACTTGTCAATCTTTCTTTTGAAAATGGTGTCTTCCCAAGTGCTCTAAAGCGTGCTCGTGTTATCATCCTTTTTAAAGGTTGATCAAGGAATGATCCTGCAAATTATCGTCCCATATCTCTTTTATCAGTGTTTAGTAAAATTTTTGAAAAAGCTATGCTTTCTCGACTTCTTGATTTTCTTAATTCTAAACACTTTTTTCATGATTTTCAGTTTGGTTTTAGGGCGAAACATTCAACTGAGCATGCATGTGCAACTCTCTTGAATTATTTAAATTCAGCTCTTGACTCTGGTTTGATACCTGCTGCTCTTTTTCTTGATGTTCGAAAAGCGTTTGACTCATTAACACACAAGATTCTTCTTCTGAAAATGTCCCATATTGGTATAAAAGGAAATGCTTATTCATGGTTTCTATCATATTTATCTGGTCGAGTCAACTCGGTTCATCCGGACTTTTCTAATCCTTCTGGAATAGAGTCTGGTGTTCCGCAAAGATCTGTCATTGGGCCGATACTCTTTTTAATCTACGTCAATGACCTTATTAATGCGGTTAAAAATTTAAAACCTACCATTTGCTGTCGTCTTTGTCAACCAGTATCTGTCACTAGCTGTGACAAGAGTTTGTCCTTACCGGATACACTTATTGCTTTTGCTGATGACAGTACTCTTGGCACAACTGGTAGAAAAATACCCCCTGAAAGAACAGTCAAGAAAAATATCTCTGGGATAATCTAAAAACAAAATCTTATTTTAACTACACAGAGTCATTCTCTAGAAAAATGGAGTCACCATACCAAAATGAAATAAGTTTTCTACCGTAAAGCCCGGTGAAATTCCGCCTATTTCTTTGGAGGCTTGAGGCTCCTCAAAGCTCCTCAAAACTATCGAGAGGGTCCTGGTATTTTTCCTTTACTAAACTAAAGAGAAACCTTTTTTTAGGATGGGAAATACCATTAAACATCCCTCCAAGGGTCAAGAACAAGGTTCCAAACATCTTAGTTATTTCCTCATGCTGAACAAATATTAATTTTGTATCCCTAAAACATTAAGCTTAGTTAAAAATATCACAGAGTGTCAGTGACTTTAATTACGCTAGGGCTTGCTACTCCATCTTGCATGCTGGGATCACCTTTTGATCCCAGCATCATGGCCTTCATCATGGCCTTGTAGAGTGGAAATAGCCGCGTTCTCCCCGCTTTGTTGGATTGCCGCAAAAGGATCGGCATCTTCGCTTTGTAGGGCAGAGGTGGTTGCATCATCATCGCACACCTTTGCCCTTTTTGTGGAAGAAGGGCGTTGCTCAAAATTTTCTTTAAATAGAAATAAAATTTAAGTTTCTTATGAAACAAAAGGGTTAAAAATACTTCTTATTTTGATAATTTAAGAAAGTTTGAATAAGCTTAAGTTGTCAGCCTTAAATGCAATATTAATATTATGTTTCAGGCACAAAAACCCTTACTTCACCTCTTGAAAATCCAAAAGCCTCCCTACCTCCCACAATCCCTATCTCCAACCCCCAAACTTATTTTCGAGAAGGGCCCTAATCTTGCTTAAATAGGAGTGGAGTAGGTCAACTGGATTCATTTCAATACTACCACATGTGAGGATGTTGAAGGGGCTTAGGTATACGAACCTTTTAGAGGCTAATAGCCCTTTGAAATTTTCTCGATTTCACCCTGAAAAGAAAACATTAGGCTGAAATAGAAGATATTATTAGTCTGCGAATTTCGGAGGGTTAAAGTGACCGTTGTTATATGGAACCCCCATACTACCAACTAAAGATTTAAGACCCGGTATTGATTCCATAAATGGAGCCACAGTGGCAGTTTGGTCTTGGTGAAAGTATTGTACCAGCTAAGAATTTAAGAGCCAGAAACTACATACATGGGGCAAGATTCCTCCTTTACGCTTCAGTTATTGCAAAGTCCTCCCATTGAAATTTTGAGTCTTAAAAAACTTCTGTTGGGGTTGTAGGTTTCCACAGGTGCTTTATCCTCGCCAAAGAAATCGATGAATAGTTGCTGATCCATTCTGAATCATCATTGGTGGGCTGAAAAAAGAATAAATGTTTATTCCCTTGAAATATTTATGATAATGTTCAGAAATGAAATATGTTATTACCATGAAAAAAGAATATATATTAGAAAGAAAAATATATATTATCAATCAGAGGATTAGGGTCCTCAAATCCCTTTCTTATAGTTAGGAGGGTCTTTAAATCCCCTTCTATAATATATATTATAGTTAGATATCAATTTGTTCTTTATTTTTCTTGTGTTTGTGTATTGTTTTGTACTGTCTTTTTTGCTTTTTTATCTTATACTCCATCTGTTTCTTTTGATGGGAAGTAAATATATACATTCATACATACATAGGAAGAGACATGGCCCTCCTTCAACAGTGAAACTTTTCTAAAATGCTGTTCATATAGGAAAGTTTTCTTGAAAAAATAACAAGAGGCAATATTTCAAGTTATCCCCAGAAAACACGAAAAATACTCCCTGAAACAAGAGTCAGGAAAAATATCTCTGGGATAATCTAAAAACAAAATGTTATTTTAACTACACAGAGTCATTCTGTAGAAAAATGGAGTCATCATACCAAAATGAAATGTTTTCTACTGTAAAGCCCGGTGAAATTCGCCTATTTCTTTGGAGGCTTGAAGCTCCTCAAAGCTCCTCAAAACTATCGAGAGGGTCCTGGTATTTTCCTTTACTAAACTAAAGAGAAACCTTTTTTTAGGATGGGAAATACCATTAAACATCCCTCCAAGGGTCAAGAACAAGGTTCCAAACATCTTAGTTATTTCCTCATTTTGAACAAATATTAATTTTGTATCCCTAAAACATTAAGCTTAGTTAAAAATATCACAGAGTGTCAGTGACTTTAATTACGCTAGGGCTTGCAACTCCATCTTGCATGCTGGGATCATCTTTTGATCCCAGCATCATTGCCTTCATCATTGCCTTGTAGAGTCGAAATAGCCGCGTTCTCCCCGCTTTGTTGGATTACCGCAGAAGGATCGGCATCTTCGCTTTGTAGGGCAGAGGTGGTTGCATCATCATCGCACGCCTTTGCCCTTTTTGGGGAAGAAGGGCGTTGCTCAAAATTTTCTTTAAATAGAAATAAAATTTAAGTTTCTTATGAAACAAAAGGGTTAAAAATACTTCTTATTTTGATAATTTAAGAAAGTTTGAATAAGCTTAAGTTCCCAGCCTTAAATGCAATATTAATATTATGTTTCAGGCACAAAATCCTTACTTCACCTATTGAAAATCCATGTCCAAAATCGCTTTATGGTGTTGGACCACACCCGGCATTCGAAGGAGTGGAAGATAATGCAGCACACTTGGTCGATCCTTGGAGAAAGAGAAGACCAGTCTCCTAACCACTCTGAAAAAACGCCCTCGAAATTTTTCAAGCCGGGGTGAAGCACCTGCATTTCCATTTGCAGGAAATGTGAGTATACTTTACCTAAGATTTCATTCAAGAAATATTTTTTGAGCGATGGGTGCTTTTACGCTATCCCTATCTCCCACCCCCAATCTGATTTTCGAGAAAGGCCCTAATCCTGCTTCATTAGGAGTGGAGTAGGTCAACTGGATTCATTTCAATGCTACCACATGTGAGGATGTTGAAGGGGCTTAGGTATACGAACCTTTTAGAGGCTAATAGCCCTTTGAAATTTTCTCGATTTCACCCTGAAAAGAAAACATTAGGCTGAAATAGAAGATATTATTAGTCTGCAAATTTCGGAGGGTTAAAGTGACCGTTGTTATATGGAACCCCCATACTACCAACTAAAGATATAAGACCCGGTAATGATTCCATAAATGGAGCCACAGTGGCAGTTTGGTCTTGGTGAAAGTATTGTACCAGCTAAGAATTTAAGAGCCAGAAACTACATACATGGAGCAAGTTGCCTCCTTTACGCTTCAGTTATTGCAAAGTCCTCCCATTGAAATTTTGAGTCTTAAAAAACTTCTGTTGGGGTTGTAGGTTTCCACAGGTGCTTTATCCTTGCCAAAAAAATCGATGAATAGTTGCTGATCCATTCTGGATCATCATTGGTGGGCTGAAAAAAGAATAAATGTTTATTCCCTTGAAATATTTATGATAATGTTCTGAAATGAAATATGTTATTACCATGAAAAAAGATTATATATTAGAAAGAAAAATATATATTATTAATCTGAGGATTAGGGTCCTCAAATCCCCTTCTTATAGTTAGGAGGGTCTTTAAATCCCCTTCTATAATATATATTATAGTTAGATATCAATTTGTTCTTTATTTTTCTTGTGTTTGTGTCTTGTTTTGTACTGTCTTTTTTGCTTTTTTATCTTATACTCCAACTGTTTCTTTTGATGGGAAGTAAATATATACATTCATACATACATAGGCAGAGACATGGCCCTCCTTCAACATTGAAACTTTTCTGAAATGCTGTTCATATAGGAAAGTTTTCTTGAAAAAATAACAAGAGGCAATATTTCAAGTTATCCCCAGAAAACACGAAAAATACCCCCTGAAAGAACAGTCAAGAAAAATATATCTGGGATAATCTAAAAACAAAATCTTATTTTAACTACACAGAGTCATTCTCTAGAAAAATGGAGTCACCATACCAAAATGAAATAAGTTTTCTACCGTAAAGCCCGGTGAAATTCCGCCTATTTCTTTGGAGGCTTGAGGCTCCTCAAAGCTCCTCAAAACTATCGAGAGGGTCCTGGTATTTTTCCTTTACTAAACTAAAGAGAAACCTTTTTTTAGGATGGGAAATACCATTAAACATCCCTCCAAGGGTCAAGAACAAGGTTCCAAACATCTTAGTTATTTTCTCATGCTGAACAAATATTAATTTTGTATCCCTAAAACATTAAGCTTAGTTAAAAATATCACAGAGTGTCAGTGACTTTAATTACGCTAGGGCTTGCAACTCCATCTTGCATGCTGGGATCACCTTTTGATCCCAGCATCATGGCCTTCATCATGGCCTTGTAGAGTGGAAATAGCCACGTTCTCCCCGCTTTGTTGGATTACCGCAGAAGGATCGGCATCTTCGCTTTGTAGGGCAGAGGTGGTTGCATCATCATCGCACGCCTTTGCCCTTTTTGGGGAAGAAGGGCGTTGCTCAAAATTTTCTTTAAATAGAAATAAAATTTAAGTTTCTTATGAAACAAAAGGGTTAAAAATACTTCTTATTTTGATAATTTAAGAAAGTTTGAATAAGCTTAAGTTGTCAGCCTTAAATGCAATATTAATATTATGTTTCAGGCACAAAAACCCTTACTTCACCTCTTGAAAATCCATGTCCAAAATCGCTTTATGGTGTTGGACCACACCCGGCATTCGAAGGAGTGGAAGATAACGCAGCACACTTGGTCGATCCTTGGAGAAAGAGAAGACCAGTCTCCTAACCACTCTGAAAAAACGCCCTCGAAATTTTTCAAGCCGGGGTGAAGCACCTGCATTTCCATTTGCAGGAAATGTGAGTATACTTTACCTAAGATTTCATTCAAGAAATATTTTTTGAGCGATGGGTGCTTTTACGCTATCCCTATCTCCCACCCCCAATCTGATTTTCGAGAAGGGCCCTAATTTTGCTTAAATAGGAGTGGATTAGGTCAACTGGATTCATTTCAATACTACCACATGTGAGGATGTTGAAGGGGCTTAGGTATACGAACCTTTTAGAGGCTAATAGCCCTTTGTAATTTTCTCGATTTCACCCTGAAAAGAAAACATTAGGCTGAAATAGAAGATATTATTAGTCTGCGAATTTCGGAGGGTTAAAGTGACCGTTGTTATATGGAACCCCCATACTACCAACTAAAGATTTAAGACCCGGTAATGATTCCATAAATGGAGCAACAGTGGCAGTTTGGTCTTGGTGAAAGTATTGTACCAGTTAAGAATTTAAGAGCTAGAAACTACATACATGGGGCAAGTTGCCTTCTTTACGCTTCAGTTATTGCAAAGTCCTCCCATTGAAATTTTGAGTCTTAAAAAACTTCTGTTGGGGTTGTAGGTTTCCACAGGTGCTTTATCCTCGCCAAAGAATTCGATGAATAGTTGCTGACCCATTCTGGATCATCATTGGTGGGCTGAAAAAAGAATAAATGTTTATTCCCTTGAAATATTTATGATAATGTTCTGAAATGAAATATGTTATTAATATGAAAAAAGAATATATATTAGAAAGAAAAATATATATTATTAATCTGAGGATTAGGGTCCTCAAATCCCCTTCCTATAGTTAGGAGGGTCTTTAAATCCCCTTCTGTAATATATATTATTGTTAGATATCAATTTGTTCTTTATTTTTCTTGTGTTTGTGTATTGTTCTGTACTGTCTTTTTTGCTTTTTTATCTTATACTCCATCTGTTTCTTTTGAAGGGAAGTAAATATATACATTCATAAATACATAGGCAGAGACATGGCCCTCCTTCAACAGTGAAACTTTTCTAAAATGCTATTCATATAGGAAAGTTTTCTTGAAAAAATAACAAGAGGCAATATTTCAAGTTATCCCCAGAAAACACGAAAAATACCCCCTGAAAGAACAGTCAAGAAAAATATCTCTGGGATAATCTAAAAACAAAATCTTATTTTAACTACACAGAGTCATTCTCTAGAAAAATGGAGTCACCATACCAAAATGAAATAAGTTTTCTACCGTAAAGCCCGGTGAAATTCCGCCTATTTCTTTGGAGGCTTGAGGCTCCTCAAAGCTCCTCAAAACTATCGAGAGGGTCCTGGTATTTTTCCTTTACTAAACTAAAGAGAAACCTTTTTTTAGGATGGGAAATACCATTAAACATCCCTCCAAGGGTCAACTTAAGCTTATTCAAACTTTCTTAAATTATCAAAATAAGAAGTATTTTTAACCCTTTGATGCCTGAATTATGAAAAAAGAATGGGAGAAATATTTCGGCCGTTTCCAGGCTTCGTTATGACCTATTTCACGATAGAAATGGCAAGAAAAAAAATGTATTGATAAAGATGATGAAATAAAAAAATGGTTCTCACAGGCACCATCCGGAATCATGGCACAAAAACACTCTGATCGGCTACATAGTGTGGTAAGTCAGAAAACAATTCCTGTTGGGTGTGAAACACAAGGACACTTCACATTTTACGCATTTCACTTCGGAATGAGCTTTTACACACACTCTGCATCTCTGTTTGCTCTCTATCCAAGCCGGGAAGTGCCCCTGTCCATCGAGTCTTGTCGAATCTGGGGGGCGACAAGTATAATTTGTTTTTTTCTGAGAGTTGGTATCTGCGTCTTTGAGAGGTCTACCTCTCTTTGGTGTTGCCAAAGAAGCACCAGATAGAAGTGCACGTGCCACATCTGTCTTGAACTGTAGCAGGTTCATTGGTTTCTGCCCAGCAGCAAGACACCTGCGGTATAAGAGCCAGCCATTCACAACGGAGAGTTCAAACAAGAAGAAGAAGATCCTCATGTACCATTTGCTCCGTGACTTGAAGTCGATCCTGTAAAGCTCCAGCAACATGTCGGCAAGATCTACACCACCCATAAAGCGGTTGTACTCCTTCACACAATATGGTCGCTTGACATCGGCATACTCTTTTCGTTTACCATCCCACCGCCTACACGTATCTTCTGGGTCTAGGGCGGCATAGGTCGAAATCAAGTGGACTGGCTTATTGTCATACCACTTCACCACAATGGCATTCGACTGCGTTTCCACTCTCCAGTCGTACGAGCCTCTTCCTCGGGCTTTCAATTTGCTGTCGGATTCCAAAGCACAGCCTTTCAACCTGTTTGCCCTCACTGTGGCCAGTGTAAGTATGCCCTGATCACTTAGTGTTTGTGCCAAGTCTAACGAGAAGAACCAATTGTCAAAGAATAGCTTGTAATTTTCCTCATGTTATTTCCTCATGCTGAACAAATATTAATTTTGTATCCCTAAAACATTAAGCTTAGTTAAAAATTAAATAAAAAAAACTAATTTTTTTAGCTGAAAGTAAGGAGCGACATTAAAACTTAAAACGAACAGAAATTACTCCGTATATAAAATGGGTTGTCCCCTCCACAATCCCTCGCTCTTTACGCTAAAGCTCTTAATTGTTTTAAAAAGTAGAAT
This sequence comes from Artemia franciscana, assembly GCF_032884065.1. Lineage (NCBI taxonomy): Eukaryota > Metazoa > Arthropoda > Branchiopoda > Anostraca > Artemiidae > Artemia > Artemia franciscana. The sequence continues at coordinate 36,859,242 of NC_088879.1, read as the reverse complement.
TGTGGCAAAGAGTCAAACTTTAGCGTAAAGAGCGAGGGATTGTGGAGGGGACAACCCATTTTATATACGGAGTGATTTCTGTTCGTTTTAAGTTTTAATGTCGCTCCTTACTTTCAGCTAAAAAATTAGTTTTTTTTTATTTAATTTCTGAACGTTTTTGAATTACTGCATGTTTGGTTTTGGCTCCCCGCACATGAATTATTAAAATGAAATTTGTATATTTATTCTTTTTTTGGCAAAATGGCTTTCTCTTAGTTTTGATCAGACGATTTTGAGAAATAAGGGGTGGAGAATGAGGCCTAGTTGCCCTCCAATTTTTCGGTTGCTTAAAAAGGCAACTAGAACTTTTAATTTTTAACGAACATTTTTATTAGTGAAAAATATACGTAACTTATAAATTAGCAACTTACGTAACAAACTTTCATAATCTTATATTTTTATTATGTATGGGGGTTTGTATCCTCGTTAATACCTCGCTCTTTACACTAAATCTTAACTTTTGTCCCAATTCTTTAAGAATGACCCCTGAATCAGAAAGGCCGTAGAATAAATGACTTACCCCCCCCCCCCACAGTCCCTGGGGGAGGGGCTGCAAGTTACAAACTTTGAACAATGTTTACGTATAGTAATGGTTATTGGGAAGTGTACCGACGTTTTCAGGGGGATTTGTTTTGGGTTTGGATGTGGGGTTCAGGGGAGGGGGCTATATGGGAGGATCTTTCCTTGGAGGAATATTTCATAAGGGAAGAGAAATTGAATGAAAAGGGCGCAGGATTTTCTAGCATTACTATGAAAAAAAAAACAATGAAAATATAAACATGAAAAAGTTTTTTCAATTGAAAGTAAGGAGAAGCATTAAAACTTAAAACGAACAGAGATTATTACGCATATGAGGGGTTTTAAAAATGCTTTAGCATAAAGAGCGAGGTATTTAGGAGGATATAAATACTTCGCTCCTTATGCTAAATTTCTTTTTAGTAATTTCAACTATTTATTCTACGGCCTTTCTGATTCAGGGGTCATTCTCAAAGAATTGGGACAAAACTTAAGATTTAGTGTGAAGAGCGATGTATTAACGAGGGGACAAACCCCCTCATATATATAAGCAAAAATATAAGAATATAAAGGTTTGTTACGTAAGTTAATTCTTAAGTTACGAATATTTTTACTAATAAAAATGTTCGTTAAAAATTAAAAGTTCTAGTTGCCTTTTTAAGTAACCGAAAAATTGGAGGGCAACTAGGCCTCCTTTCCCACCCCTTATTTCTCAAAATCGTCTGATCAAAACTAAAAGAAAGCCATTTAGCCAAAAAAAAGAATTAATATGCAAATTTCATTTTAATAATTTATGTACGGAGAGCCAAAATCAGACATGCGTTAATGCAAAAACTTTCAGAAATTAAATAAAAAAAACAAGTTTTTGAAATGAAAGTAAGGAGCGACATTAAAACTTAAAACGAACAGAAATTACTCCGTATATGAAAGGGGCTTTTCCTCCTCGACATTCCGCTCCTTGCACTAAAGTTTATATCTTTCTCGCAACTCTACTTTTTAAAACAATAAAAAACTTTAGCGTAAAGAGCGGGGCGTCGAGGAGGAAAAGCCCCTTTCATATACGGAGTAATTTCTGTTCGTTTTAAGTTTTAATGTCGCTCCTTACTTTCAGTTAAAAAAAACTTGTTTTTTTTATTTAATCAAAAGTAAGAAACTATTGGGTTAAGTTAATGCTTGATACATACGTATGTAAGTATTTTACACTCTGTCATTAAGCATTTAGGATTATGGCAGTAAAATCGACATCAATTTTGATATAATCACATACTTTATCAATTACACTTGCCGACAAGGCTTTTTCATGAGAAAACTAAATAGAGATTTCACCAGAAACCTGAATTGTTATTTTGCATTCAGATATGTAGTAAAAATTTGGCGTTAAGATTATAGCACCACAAAGCAAAAAAAAAAAATTGAAAAACTAAGAAAAAAATAAAATCCTTTACATTTTGTTTGGAAGTTTATTGCGTCACAAGTTCTTGTGCTTTATTGCTTGGATTGCAACTTGGATCCACCCAATTTCGTTATTTTATTGGTACAAACTAGACAGCAGAGATAAGAAGCATGAGTACGTCTGATTTCTACGTCAGCCTAACCTTGAATATATGGCGAATACAGATAATAGCGAATACAGAAAAATCTTCAAAACTACGGATAAACTTTCTGATGGATTGATTGAACTTCAAATCTAAATTTACCATCGTCAATGACGCTAAACCGAAAGAAGAGATTTTTACAAGACGATAGATCTGGCCGTTAGTACAAGATAGAATTTCAAAGGATAATTAGATTTACTGAAAGAGGAATGCTGGCAGTCTTTCAAAAGTTTATGTAGCAATTTTCATGGAAACAGTTGAAAGCAGCGAACTATCATGAAATAGTGGCAGATCTCCTGAATCCAAGTTTTTCTTTTAAAAAGAGAAGAAATTATTTTTACAAGTTGAGAAGTAAAAGTCCACTGGCCCTATTTTTCAAATAAACAAATAGTTCAGTCAATAAATGATAAATCGGTTACTCTCTAAGTAAAATGTAAGACGCTTTAGGCATGATTCTCTGAATCTCAATTCCCCTCCTCCCATGAAAAATGTTGACTGTAGAATACATGGAATTCTGTAGAGTTGGCGAGTGCCAAGCAGCAATTGCGAAATTAGAATTGCTCGCAAATTTATGGCTAGATCCATTGTAGAAAGGGAAACTGAAAAATAAGGTAGGAATTGAAGCTGGGAGTATATTTATTGTGAGCTACGGGAGGGATAACACTGGGTAGAAAGAACAGAGAACTAAAGATGTATTTTCAGGTACGTATACAGGGGGATGAGGGGGGGGGGGGTAACACTCCGACTCTGGTAGAAGCTTGCAAGTCTCGGAGTAGAGATAGTGATCAGAGCCGGATAAAGAGCGATTGGGTCCAATCGGGCCCCGTGTTACCATCAAAATCAACCAATAAAGATTTTGAAGTTTAAAGTAAATCGTTATTGACAACGCGAGATAAATTATGCGTTATATAAATCTTGGAAAACGCTTAAATTGGAGGAATCGGGATGAAGCTTGATGGATAGAATAAACAAATGTCGTATATACGTGATTGACGTAACCGTACTGCATTTACTCTCTTTTGGGTAGTTGAGGGGGGTCAGTACTTTGGTGAGTTTGGTGCTTCTGGACGTGCTGGGACGATGAAAATTGGTAGGCCTGTCAGGGAGCTGCACAAATTGACTTGACAAAGTCGTTTTCCCAAATTCGAGCATCTGGGGGGCTAAAGGGAGAGGAAAAATTAGAAAAAATAAGGTATTTATAACTTACTAGTGGGTAATCGGATCTTAATGAATTTTGATATTTAGAAGGACATCGTGACTCAAAGCTTTTATTTTAAATCCCGACCGTCATTAAGCCTCTTATTTCCCTTTTAAATCAATTTATTGATTCTTAGAATTTTGTTAGAGCTCATACCATATGAACTCTTGGCTCTTAGCTCTTCTTGCCTCGTCACAAGTGCCATATGAACTCTTACCTCTTGTTCTTATTTTCACACTTTTTATCACACGCGCCTTGAACTTCCAGATTGTTTGGTGCCAAGAATTTCCTGATGTGCTCATGGTATTGCGGCATATAAGTCAGACCCCTCCTCCAACATCCTGAGATAATTATGATTTTTGTAATCTCATATATTTCATATGGTTTGCTTTGCTTAACTTTTTGCGATGTTTTGAGTGTGCACACAAACACGCAATTATACTGCAACCCGAAGCTTTGAAGGATCTCAAAAATAAATTTTGCAAAAATATTTAAATTAAAACAAGGTGGCACACAACGGTCACGTTTGCTTTCCTTTAAGACGGTTCATATATATATATATATATATATATATATATATATATATATATATATATATATATATATATATATATATGTATATCGAGTATTCAAGGCCATATCCAGAATTTTCGTTCCGGGAGAGGAGGATAAAAAAAAATGATAAAATGCCCCAAAATTTTGCTTATATGTACTTTTGTTACTTTTTATGGCCCTTGGTATTAACCAAGTGACATATAGCAGTCGCCAATTCTGTCAGTCTGTCGGTCTGTCTGTCTGTCGGTCCCGGTTTTGCTACTTTAGGCACTTCCAGGTAAGCTAGGACGATGAAATTTGGCAGGCGTATCAGGGACGGGACCAGCTTAAAATAAAAATAGTCATTTTCCCAGTTTGACCATCTGGGGGGGGGGGGGTTAATTCCAAAAAAAAATAGAAAAAAATGAAGTATTTTTAACTTATGAGTGGGTGATGGGATCTCAATGAAAATAAATGTTTAGAAGGATATCGTGTCTTAGAGCTCTTATTTTACATCCCGACCGGATCTGATGACATTGGGGGGGGGGGGGGTTGGGAGGGGGAAACCTAAAACTTGGAAAACACTTAGAGTGGAGGGATCGGGATGAAACTTGGTGGGAAAAATAAACACAAGTGCTAGATACATGATTGACATAAACGGAACGGATTCACTCTCTTTGGGATAGTTGGGGGGGGGGGGTTATTTCTGAAAAATTAGAAAAAATGAGGTATTTTTAACTTACGAACAGGTGATCGGATCTCAATGAAATTTGATGTTTAGAAGGATATCGTGGCTCAGAGCTCTTATTTTAAACCCGACCAGATCTGGTGACATTGGGGGGGAGTTGGGAGGGGGAAACCTAAAACTTGAAAAACACTTAGAGTGGAGGGATCGGGATGAAACTTGGTGGGAAAAATAATCACGAGTCCTAGATACATGATTGACATAACCGGAACGGATCCGATCTCTTTGGGGTAGTGGGGGAGGGGTTAATTCTGAAAAATTAGAAAAAATGAGGTATTTTTAACATACGAACGGGTTATCGGATTTCAATGAAATTTGATATTTAGAAGGATATCGTGTCTCAAAGCTCTTATTTTAAATCCTGACTGGATCTGGTGACGTTGGGGGAAGTTTGGGGTGGGGGAACCTAAAATCATGGAAAACGCTTAGATTGGAGGGATCGGGATGAAACTTGGTGGGAAAAGTAAGCAGAAGTCTTACATACGTGATTTACATAATTGGAACAGATCCGATCTATTGGGGGGGGGGGGGGGTAATTCTGAAAAATAAGAAAAAATGACGTATTTTTAACTTACGAAGGAGTGATCGGATCTTCACGAAACTTCATATTTAGAAGGACCTTGTAACTTAGATCTCTGATTTTAAATCTCAACCGGATCAAGCGTAATTGGGGGGGGGGCAGTGGGGGGTGGGCTGGAAATCTTTAAAAATACTTAAAGCGGTGGGATTAGGATGAAACTGGATGGGAAGAATAAAAACATGTCTAAGATACGTGACTGACATAGCCGGACCGGATATGCTTTCTTTGGTGGAATTGGGGGGGGGTAATTTTGAAAATTGAGGTATTTGTAACTTACGAAAGGGTGACCAGATCTTAATGAAATTTGATATTTAGAAGGATCTTGTGCTTTAAAGTTCTAATTTTAAATTTCGACCAGATCCTGTGACGTTGGGGGGAGTTGGATGGGGAAACCGGAATTCTTGGAAAATGTGAAAATTGGGGTATTTTTATCTTACGAATAGATGAGGGGATCTTAATGATATTTGATTTTGAGAAAGAATTCATGTCTCAGAGCTCTTATTTCAAATCCCGACCAGATCTTTTGACATTGGGGGGAGTTGGAGGGGGAAATCTTGGAAAAACACTTGGAGTGCAGGAATCGGGATGAAGCTTGGTGGATAGAATAAACAAATGTCCTTGATACGTGATTGACAGAATCGTACTGGATTCGCTCTCTTTGGGGAAGTTGGGGGGAGGGGTTCAGTGATTTGGTGAGTTTGGTGCTTCTGGACGTGCTAGGACGATTGATAAGCGTGTCAGGGAGCTGCACAATTTGACTTGATAAAGTCATTTTCCCAGATTCGACCATCTGGGAGGGGCTAAAGGGAGAGGAAAAATTAGAAAAAATTAGGTATTTCTAACTTATGAATGGGTGATCGGATCTTAATGAATTTTGATATTTAGAAAAACATCGTGACTCAGAGCTTTTATTTTAAACCCTGACCAGCATTGAGCCTCTTATTTTCCTTTTTAAATCAATCTATTGATTCATAGAATTTTGTTAGAGCGCATACCATATAATCTCTTGGCTCTTAGCTCTTCTTGCCTCGTCACAAGTGCCATATAAGCTCTTAGCTCTTGTTTCCCAGTAATGTTGAACAACTTTTTCTGGGTGGGTGGGGGTTTCAAATTCGATACCACCAAAGATACGCCCTTGCTAGTATCTCTCCTTTTTATGACACTTGGTATTAATCAAGTGACATATAGCGATCGCAAATTCTGTCGGTCTGTTTGTCTGTCGGTCCCGGTTTTGCTACTTTAGGTACTTCTAGGTAAGCTAGGGCGATGAAATTTGGCAGGCGTAGCAGGGACCGGACCACACTAAATTAGAAATAGTCGTTTACGCAATTTAACCATATGGGGGGATTGGGAGTCAGATAATTGGGAAAAAATAGAAAAAATTAAGAATTTTTATCTTGCGAACGGGTGATGGGATCATAATGAAATTTGATGTTTGGAAGGATCTCTTGTCTCAGAACTTTTATTTTGAATCTCGACCAGATCCGGTGACGTTGGGGGGCGTTGGAGGGGGGAGGGAGCCTAAAATCTTGGAAAATGCTTAGAATAGAGGGATCGGGATGAAAATTGGTGAGGAAAATAAGCAGAAGTCCTAGATACGTGATTGACATAACCGGAACGGATCTGGTCTGTTTGGGGGAGTTGGGGGGGGGAGCAATTACGAAAATTTGAAAAAATGAGGTATTTTTAACTTACGAAGGAGTGATCGGATCTTAATGAAATTTGAAGTTTGGAAGAATATCGTGTCTCAGAGCTCTTATTTTGAATTTTGACTGGATCCAGTGACATTGAGGGGAGTTGGGTGGGGGAACCTAAAATCTTGGAAAACACTTATAGTGGAGGGATTGGGATAAAACTTGGTGTTAAAAATAATCACAAGTCATAGATACGTGATTGACATGACTAGAACGGATCTGCCTACTTCGGGGAACTGGGGGGAGGAGGGTTAATTCTTAAAAATTAAAAAAATGAGGTATTTTTAACTTACGAAGGAGTGATCGGACCTTATTGAAATTTGATTTTTGGAAGAATATCATGTCTCAAAGCTTTTATTTTAAATCCCGACGGGATCCTGTGAAGAGGAAAACGGGAGGGGGGCCTAAAATCTTGGAAAACGCTTAGAGTATAGGGATCGGGATGAAACTTGCTGTGAAAAATAAGCACAAGTCCTAGACACGGAATTCACATAACCGGAACGGATCTGCTATCTTTAGGGGAGTTGGGGGGGGGGGAGGGTTAACTCAAAAAATTAGAAAAAATGAGGTATTTTCAACTTACGAAAGAGTGATCGTATCTTAATGTAATTTTATATTTAGAAGGACCTCGAAACTCAGATCTCTTATTTTTGAATTCCGACCGAATCCAGTGTCATTAGGGGGGGGGACCAGAAATCTTGGAAAATGCTTAAAGCGGAGAGATCAGGATGAAACTTGGTGGAAATAATAAGCACATGTCCAGGATAAGTGACTGACATAGCTAGACCGGATATGCTCTCTTTGGTGGAGTTGGGGGGAGGGGGTAATTCGGAAAACTTAGAAAAAATGAAGAATTTGTAACTTACGAACGGGTGATCACATCTTAATGAAACTTGATATATAGAAGAGTCTTATGTCTTGGATGCTCTATTTTCAATCCGAATCGGATCCAGCGACATAGAGGGTTGGAGGGAGGAAACATAAATCTTGGAAAACGCTTAGAGTGGAGATATCGGGATGAAACTTGATGCGAAGAATAAGCACAAGTTATAGATACGAGATTGACATAATTGGTACGGCTCCGTTCTCTCTGGAGGAGCTAGGGGTTGTTAGATTGGAAAAATTAGAAAAATTGAGGTATTTTTAACTTCAGAATGGGTGACCAGATCTTTATGAAATTAAATAAAAAAAACTAATTTTTTTAGCTGAAAGTAAGGAGCGACATTAAAACTTAAAACGAACAGAAATTACTCCGTATATGAAATGGGTTGTCCCCTCCGCAGTCCCACGCTCTTTACGCTAAAGTTTTTAGTTGTTTTAAAAAGTAGAATTGTGGCAAAGAGTCAAACTTCAGCGTAAAGAGCGAGGGATTGCGGAGGGGACAACCCATTTCATATACGGAGTAATTTCTGTTCGTTTTAAGTTTTAATGTCGCTCCTTACTTTCAGCTAAAAAAATTAGTTTTTTTTATTTAATTTCTGAACGTTTTTGAATTAATGCATGTTTGGTTTTGGCTCTCCGCACATAAATTATTAAAATGAAACTTGTATATTAATTCTTTTTTTGGCTAAATGGCTTTCTCTTAGTTTTGATCAGACGATTTTGAGAAATAAGGGGTGGAGAAGGAGGCCTAGTTGCCCTCCAATTTTTCGGTCACTTAAAATGGCAACTAGAACTTTTAATTTTTAATGAACGTTTTTATTAGTAAGAAATACACGTAACTTAAGAATTAACTTACGTAACAAACTTTCATAACCTTATATTTTATTATGTATACGAGGGGGTTTGTACCCTCGTTAATACCTCGCTCTTTACACTAAATCGTAAGTTTTGTCCCAATTCTTTAAGAATGACCCCTGAATCAGAAAGGCCGTAGAATAAATAGTTGAAATTACTAAAAATACTTTAGCATAAAGAGCAAGGTATTTATCTCCTCCTAAATACCTCGCTCTTTATGCTAAAGTATTTTTATACCCCCTCATATGCGTAATTATCTCTGTTCGTCTTAGGTTTCAATGCTACTTCTTCCTTTCATTTGAAAAAACGTTTTCATGTTTATTTTTCATTGTTTTCTTATAGTAGTGCTAGAGAACCCTGCGCCCTTTTCATTGAATTTTTCTTCCCTCATGACAGATTCCTCCAAGGAAAGATCCTCCAACATAGCCCCCTCTCCTCAGCCCCACCCCCAAACAAAATAAAATCCCCCTGAAAACGTCTGTACACTTCCCAATAACCATTACTATATGTAAACACTGGTCAAAGTTTGTAACTTGCAGCCCCTCCCCCAGGGATTGTGGGGGAGTAAGTCATCCCCAAAGACATAGTTATTATGGTTTTCGACTATGTTGAACAAAATGGCTATCTCAAAATTTTGATCCGTTGACTTTGGGAAAAAAATGAGCGTGGGAGGGGGCCTAGATGCCCTCCAATTTTTTTGGTCACTTAAAAAGGGCACTAGAACTTTTCATTTCCGTTAGAATGAGCCCTCTTGCGACATTCTAGGACCACTTGGTCGATACGATGACCCCTGGGGAAAAGAAAAAAAAAAAAAAAAAAAAAAAACAAACAAATAAACACGCACCTGTGATTTGTCTTCTGGCAAAAAATACAAAATTCCACATTTTTGTAGATAGGAGCTTGAAACTTCTATAGTAGGGTTCTCTGATACGCTGAATCTGATGGTGTCATTTTCGTTAAGATCCTACGACTTTTAGGGGGTGTTTCTCCCTATTTTCTTAAATAAGGCAAATTTTCTCAGGCTCGTTACTTTTGATGGGTAAGATTAAACTTGATTAAACTTATATATTTAAAATCAGCATTAAAATGCGATTATTTTGATGTAGCTATTGATATCAAAATTCAAATTTTTAGAGTTTTGGTTACTATTGAGCCGGGTCGCTCCTTACTACAGTTCGTTACCACGAACTGTTTGATTTGATAATTAGAAGCAACTCATGTGTCAGAGCTCTTCTTTCAAATCCCGACCAGATCCATTCACATTGGGGGGAGTTGGAGGGGGAAACTGGAAATCTTGGGAAACGCTTATAAATGCCGTAGATACGTGATTGACGTAACTGTACTCGATACGTTCTCTTTGGGGGAGTTAGGTGGTGGGGTTCAGTTCTTTGGCTAGTTTAGCGCTTCTGGACGTGATAGGACGATGAAATCTGGTAAGCGTGTCAGGGAGCTGCACAAATTGACTTGATAAAGTTTTTTTCCCCGACTCGGCCATCTAGGGGCTGAAGGGAGAGGAAAAATTAGAAAAATTGAGGTATTTTTAACTTACGAGTGGCCGATCGGATCCTAATGAATTTTGATATTTAGAAGGACCTCGTGAGAGCTCTTATTTTAAATCCTGACCGGCATTAAGCCTCTGATTTTCCTTTTAATACAATCTATTGATTCTTAGAAATTGCTAGAGCTCAAACCATATGAGCTCTTGGCTCTTGGCTCTTCCGACATCGTCACAAATGCCATATAAGCTCTTAGCTCTTGTTTATAGTAGTAAAGAATAAAAAGTTTGGCGCGTATTTCTTCTGAATCAACCAATCAGAATGATTCCTCCACTGTTCCGTCAAAGACAACAAGAGGCTTCAAACATTGGTATGCCGTTTGGTTAGTTTTGGTTGAATATTTTCGCAGAAGGGACTTGAATATTCTTAAGTTTTCTGAAAAAAATGATTGTTCAGTTGTTTATTGTGTACATATTCAAGAATATTAACTATTACATTTTGTGAGCATGAAGTTTTGGTAAAATTCTAGTTAATTGACTTCTTGCTATCTTGGAAAGGGTTTAGGTTAGGAAAATGAAACTTTCAAGGATGGATCTAGAGGCTAAAGTATATCCTGGGAAGGTATTTTAAAGTACCCACCTCTACTCCTTCTCCCTGTAGAGGGCCCTGAAATTTGGGCACATGACAGGTCTATACCTAAGGAAATTTTGAGAAAACAATGTTTTACCTTAATTTTCAGTTACTAGTTGCTTTTTCTCTGCCTTTATTTCTGAAAATGCAATTACTGTTATTTAAGCAGAATTTTGAGCCATATCAATGGTTTTTTTTTATTTAGGGAATGTATTTGCATATCTTTAAAACCTTATAAAATGGAATTGAACAAAGTTGTGAAGCTGAAAACAATTTTGTTGTACTTCAATTAAGCAGAAGATCTATTTTGCAAAGTTTCACTTTTATAAAACACATATTTTAAAGGTATCTAAGGTCAGGGTCCTCTAGAGGGAGAAGGAGTGGAGGGTAGTTGTTTCAACATACCTTCCCAGGACATACTTTAGTCTGTAGACTTATCCCTGAAAGTTTAATTTTCATAACCTAAACCCTTTCTGAGATAGCAAGAAGTCATTTAACTAGAATTTTACCGAAGTTTTTTCTATTGATTTGAAAGCTGTGATTTAGCTGATTGAATTGTGTTTTTGTGCGTATTGGCAGATAAACTAAACTTTTGGAATAACAGAAGATAGGCTTAACTGTTAAGTTTGGTAAGTCTATTTCAATTCTCGTCCATTTAGATTAAATAGAACATTGGTAATTTTTTTTACTCACAGATTAGTGAGTTCAGATCGTTTACCTTTGGAATCAGAACTTCATCCTGAATTCAATTACAAAATTCATTTCCATATTCTGATTGTAAAGGTAAATCTATTTCTTTTCTATCTCAATAATTTGAATGAAAAAAAATACTAGACTATTTACATATAAACTATGAGAAAAAAGCAAAAAATAGGAACTTAAATAATTTTGGGTAAAAAAAAGCTCAATTATTTGGTAGTAGTCTAGCTGGTAACCTCTTCTGTACTAAACACTACAACCTAATAGCAAAATTTTTACTTTATTGGGTTAAAAAAAATATCTATTTTACCAGACTCGCTGGTAAAAATATTCCCGTTGCTAGATTTCGTCGACGTTGCTTGTTTACGGTTTGAAGAAAAAAATTAAGTATGGAAAACTTGGAGAATACATCATTTGGACTATTATGGGGGGAGGGGTGAAATGAAGTGAAACGCTTTTAAGAATTATGTAAGTAATTTAGAATTTGTAAAATTCTAGTTAATTGACTTCTTGCTATTTCAGAAAGGGTTTAGGTTAGGAAAATGAAACTTTCAGGGATGAATCTACAGACTAAAGTGTGTCCCCGAAAAGTATTTTGAAGCAACTACCTCCACTCCTTCTCCCTCTAGAGGGCCCTGACCTTTGATGACCTTAAAAAATTTGTGTGTTATAAAAGTGAAACCTTGCAAAATAGATCTTCTGCTTAATTGAAGTACAACAGAAGGTAAAACTGGTGCAAACAGTATTACTGGCTTTCATATAAAGTGAATGTACCACTCGATGCCTTTTTTTATGCTCTTTACAAATATAATAATTGCTTCTACTGCAAATTCAGATTTAAGCACTTTTTGACCTCTTGACCTCTTAAAAATGACCTATATATGGGGACATTACAAATATGTAATAGTTTAGAAACAAATTTGGGCTATATATTTGCACATCAGGGGGTGGGGGTAAAGCATAGCATATATTAAATACGTAAACTAACCATTGCTGTTTTTTTTTTTTTTTTTTTTTTTTTAATGTGTTTGTGCACATCGAATTATTACGAGAAGAGAAATCACCAGTGCAACAGCACAAACAAATAAAAAAAATAACTGTTCCTAAATCTGAATTTGCAGTAGAAGCGATTATTATATTTGTAAACAGCATTAAAAAAGGCATTGAGTTGTGTATTCACTTTATATGAAAGCCAGTAATACTGTTTGCACCAGTTTTACCCAATAAAATTGTTTTCAGCTTCATAACTTTGCTCAATTCCATTTTATAAGGTTTTAAAGATATTCAAATACATTTCCTAAATTTTGAAAAAAAAAACATTGATTTGGCTCAAAATTCTCCTCAATAACAGGAATTGCATTTTCAGAACTAAAGGCAGAGAAAAAGCAACTAGTAACTGAAAATTAAGGTAAAATGTTGTTTTGTCAAAATTTCAATAGGTATATAGACCTGTCATGTAGGCAAATTTCAGGGCCCTCTAGAGGGAGAAGGAGTGGAGGTAGATACTTTATAATACCTTCCCAGGACATACTTTAGCCTGTAGACCCATCCCTGAAAGTTTCATTTTCCTAACCCCAACCCTTTCTGAGATAGCAAGAAGTCAATTAACTAGAATTTTACCTAGAATTTTTTAAAGTCGTTTCTAGGACTTTCCTTCTGAAGAGGCCAACCACTGCACTAGTACTGGGAGACGTACTTTTCAAAATCAAAGAGAGAGAGGGGAGGGGGCTTTTGTCATTTTTCTCAATTTTGTCTATGAAAACACCAAAACAGCTGCTTTTCAGTGAATATACAAGATAAAAGAGGTTTTTCAAAATCTAGGAGGGGCAAAATAATCCAGGGGATAGCAAATGCCCATAACACTCAAAGTGACGCCCCAACTTCTTTTTACATTGGATATTCTTTAAAGTCTTCCTCTAGATTCCAGATGATGGGATTTTTGCTATCTGGCAAATCTTGCTATCTTGCCTTGGCAGGCACGCGTGCTTGATTTTTCAAGGGGTGAGTGATGTTGTTGGTTAGGGGGGGGGGGTTGCAATGATAAAAAACAGATTTAAGTCGATGAGAGGTTGAGAGCCAAGTCTCCACTCCCAATTTATTTCCCTGAAATTAAGCCTAGGGCTACATGAGTTCACATTGGCGAATGAAAATTAAAAAAAAGGATCCTAAATTATGCCTTGGGAAGATATTTTGAAGAAGCCTATCTATCTCCATCCCCTCTTCTTCAAAAAGCACTGTCCTCATGATAGGTGTGAACTAGCTCTGTGTTATAAAAGAAAAGAAAAAGAATCCCGTTTACGGTGGTTGCAGCCACTTTTCTTGTTTTTCAAACGAGTATGTTTTCCTTTTTATTCAAGCCAAGGGACAGTTAGTTTCCTATATAGGGGTATTAGACAAAGTGGTTGTAATAATGTGCGTCTTTTTTTTTTTTTTTTATCTGACTCTAGTTTTAGGAGTTATAGACTATTTTTTTTTTTAATATGGGACATGATAGTCTGATACTAGGTTGCTAGCTACCTTTCAGGGTGGTGGCTTGAACCAGGTACCTCCCCCCCGCACCTGGATAGCCTATGACCCTGGCAGTTGGTTTTCTCACCATGAATCTTTCTTTATGAATTTATAAAAAAAAAACAGGAAAGACAAAGAAAAAAAGGGTCAGAGATTAATTAGAAGATCACAAGCGTCTTGAGATATCGTTGAGCCAGGACCTAAAGCCCTTTTTACAAAGACGTAGTTTGGGGAAGGCAAGGGGGCAATTGCCCCCTTCCAACAATTTGGAAAAAATATTAGAGCCCACGCCCCCTGTGTCTCTGGATTTAGACCCCTCTCGCCCCTCCTCAATAAAATGCTGGAGCTACTCCCCTACCTTTCTAGTAGATGTATTTGTGCCTACGCTATTGCAAGCGGCAATTCATAAATAATTATACATCTAGCTTGATTATTGTTGGGCCCTATTTCTAGCTAGAACTCTAATATAGGCTTTGAATAGGCTATTTATAGCCTATAAATAGGTTAGGACACTATTTCCTAGCAGTATTCAGCCTACATTTGAGCGAATCGTAAGATTAGCAATAGTTGTGTCTTTAGCACAGATGTATAGTCAGGGCAACAACACCCACCCTCCTTCTTCAATCTAAAGATTTTACGATTTGTCATAGTCTCTTAAATGTTTATCAAATAATTCGCCTCTTTTACCTTTTTTGGTACTTGTGTATTATTCAGAACATATTCAATAAGTGAAATTAAGTTCTTTCGTGAAATTAAATTTAAAAAAAAACAGTTTACTAAACAGTAAAAAACTTTAACGTAAAGAGCGGGGCGTTGAGAAGGGAACGGCCCCTTTCATAAACGGAGTAATTTCTGTTCGTTTCAAGTTTTAATGTCACTCCTTACTTTCAGTTTAAAAAAAAAAGTTTTCTTATTTAATTTCTGAACGTTTTTGAATTAATGCATGTTTGATTTTGGCTCTCCGCACATAAATTATTAAAATGAAATTTGCATATCAATTCTTTTTTTGGCTAAATGGCTTTCTCTTAGTTTTGATCAGACAATTTTGAGAAATAAGGGGTGGGGAAGAAGGCCTAGTTGCCCTCCAATTTTTCGATTACTTAAAAAGGCAACTAGAACTTTTAATTTTTAACCAACGTTTTTATTAGTAAAAAATATACGTAACTTAAGAGTTAACTTACGTAACAAACTTCTATATTCTTATATTTTTATTATGTACATTAGGGGGTTTGTCCCTTTGTTAATACCCCACTCTTTACGCTAAAGCTCAAGTTTTGTGCCAATTCTTTAAGAATGACCCCTGAATCAGAAAGGCCGTAGAACAAATAGTTGAAATTACTAAAAATACTTTCAAACAGTTCGTGGTAACGAACGGGGCGACCCGGCTCAATAGTAACCGAAACTCTAAAAAACGGAATTTTGATGCTAAAAGACACATCAAACGAATCGAATTTTCATGCTGATTTTAAGTATATAAGATATATAATAATTTTAAATAATTTATATAAATATAAAAGTCATAGAATCTTAACGAAAATCACACCATCGCATTCACCCCTATAGCAAACATTTCAAGCTCGTATCTAAAAAAATGTGGAATTTCGTATTTTTTGCCAGAAGACAGATCACGGGTGCGTGTTTATTTGTTAGTTTTTTTCCCAGGGGTCATCATATCGACCAAATGGTCTTAGAATGGCTTATTCTAACGAAAATGAAAAGTTATAGTGCCCTTTTTAAATGACCAAAAAAATTGAGGACACCTAGGCCCCCTCCCACGCTCATTTTTTCCCAAAGTCAACGGATCAAAATTTTGAGATAGCCATTTTGTTCAACAGAGTCGAAAATCATAGTATATATGTCTTTGGGGATGACTTATACCCCCACAGTCCCCGGGGGAGGGGCTGCAAGTTACAAACTTTGACCAGTGTTTACATACAGTAATGGTTATTGGGAAGTGTACAGACGTTTTTAGGGGGATTTTTTGGTTTGGAGGTGGGGTTGAGGGGAGGGGGCTATGTGGGAGGATCTTTTCTTGGAGGAATATGGCATGGGGGAAGAGAAATTCAATGAAAAGGTGTGGGATTTTCTAGCATTACTATAAAAAAAAGCAATGAAAAAATAAACATGAAACAGTTTTTTCAATTGAAAATAAAGAGTAGCATTAAAACTTAAAATGAACAGAGATTATTACGCATATGAAGGGTTCTAAAAATACTTTAGCATAAAGAGCGAGGTATTTAGGAGGATATAAATACCTCGCTCTTTATGCTAAAGTATTTTTAGTAATTTCAACTATTTATTCTACGGCCTTTCTGATTCAGGGGTCATTCTTAAAGAATTGGGACAAAACTTAAGATTTAGTGTAAAGAGCGAGGTATTAACGAGGGGACAAACCCCCTCATATGCATAATAAAAAAAAAAAATATAAAAGTTTGTTACGTAAGTTAATTCTTAAGTTACGTATATTTTTTACTAATGAAAGCGTTCGTTAAAAATCAAAAGTTCTGGTTGCCTTTTTAAGTCACCAAAAATTTGGAGAGCAACTAGGCCTCCTTCCCCACCCCTTATTTCTCAATATCGTCTGAGATCAAAACTAATAGAAAGCCATTTAGTCAAAAAAAGAGTTAATACGCAAATTTCATTTTAATAATTTATGTGCGGAGAGCCAAAATCAAACATGCATTAATTCAAAAACGTTCAAAAATTAAATAAAAAAACTAGTTTTCTTTAACTGAATGCAAGGAGTGACATTAAAACTTAAAACGAACAGAAATTAGTCCGTATATGAAATGGGTTATCACCTCCGCAATCCCTCGCTCTTTACGCTAAAGTTTGACTCTTTGCCACGATTCTACTTCTTAAAATAATTAAAAACTTTAGCGTGAAGAGCGAGGCGTTGAGGAGGTGACAACCCATTTCATATATGGAGTAATTTCTGTTCGTTTTGAGTTTTAATGTCGCTCCTTACTTTCAGTTAAAAAAACTAGTTTTTTTTATGTAATAGCATAAAGAGCGAGGTATTTAGGAGGAGAAGAACCTCTCATATGCGTAATTATCTCTGTTTGTTTTAAGTTTTAATGCTACTCCTTACTTTCAATTGAAAAAAAATTCCTCATGTTTATTTTTTCATTGTTTTTTTTTATTGTAATGGTAGAAAATACTGCCCCCTTTTCATTGAATTTTTCTTCCCCCATGACATAATCCTACAAGGAAAGATCCTTCCCCGTAGCCCTCTCCCCTCAACCCCCCCCCAAACCAAAAAGAATCCTCCTGAAAACGTCTGTACACTTCCCAATAACCATTACTGTATGTAATCACTGGTCAAAGTTTGTAACGTGCAGTCCCTCCCCCCGGGGACTTTTTGGGAATAAGTTATCCCCAAAGACATAGTTATTATAGTTTCCGACTATGCTGAACAAAATGGTTATCTCAAAATTTTGATCCGTTGACTTTGGGATGAATGAGCGTGGGAGGGCGCCTAGGTGCCTTCCAATTTTTTCACTCAAAAAGGGCACTAGAACTTTTCATTTCCGTTAGAATGAGCCCTCTTGCGACATTCTAAGACCACTTGGTCGGTATGATGCCCCCTGGGAAAAAAACCAAAACCAAATAAACACGCACCCGTGATCTGTGTTCTGGCAAAAAATGCGTAATTCCACATTTTTGTAGATAGGAGCTTGAAACTTTCGCAATAGGGTTCTCTGATACGCTGAATGCGATAGTGTGATTTTTGTTAAGATTCGTAGACTTTTAGAGGGTGTTTGCCCCTATTTTTCGAAATAAGGCAAATTTTCTCAGGCTCGTAAATTTTGAGGACAAAGACTAAATTTGATGAAACTTATATATTTAAAATCAGCATGAAAGCTGATTCTTTTGAAGTATCTTTTAATATCAAAACTTCGTTTTTTAGAGTTTCATTTACTATTAAGCTCCTTACTACAGTTCGTTACCACGAACTGTTTGACAAACTACGATGCAGGTACATTTTAATTAAATATTTGATGTATAGATGTGGTCAGATTAGGTTAAGTTAGGTATTTGATATAATGCACCCCACCCCCACCCCTAATGTGCAAATATATAGCCCAAATTTTTGATAAAGTTAATGAAATAAAACAAAATATGATGAAAATATAATACTATATTAGAAAAACTGCCTTAGAAATGCCTAGCTCTCGTTCAAACCAGGCAACATTTGTCAGTTCGTAAACCCAGCGATAAATGAAACGAACTGCAGTAATAAAGTGTATTCTACTGTCATCAAACCACGTATTTACATGCAAATTGACTTTTTTCAAACATAATCTTTTTTCACACTTCCAAAATGTTCCTTTTCGTAAGAGTATAAAGTCACGGTGTGTCCATTGACGCACTGTTTTGTTGTGGGCAACAACCCCATATCCTGGAAAAATATAATTGCTTCTTTTTCAGTCTCTGGCAAATCCCAAATCTTCATTTCAAAATCCATTTTCAGACATTATCTTCTATCACTATGCGTAGCAAACTTCGCATCGTAGTTTTTTTCACCAAAGAACCTAACTTCACTTATTGATTGTGTTCTGAATAATACACAAGTACCTCCTTTTTGTGGCACTTGGTATCTACCAAGTGATATGTAGCGATCGCAAATTATGTCGGTCGCTCTATCTGTCTGTCCCGATTTTGGTAGTTTAGGCACTTCCAGGTAAGCTAGGACGATGAACTTTGGCAGGCGTATCAGAAACCAGACCAGATTAAATTAGAAATTGTCGTTTTCCCGATTCAAAAATCTGGGAGGGAGTGGGGGGACGGTTAAATCGGAAAAATTAGAAAAAATGAGGTATTTTTAACTTACGAACCGGTGGTCAGATCTTAATAAAATTTGATATTTAGAAGGATGCCGTGCCTCAGAGCTCTTATATTGAATACCGACTGGATCTGGTGACATTGGCAGGAGCTGGGGGGGGAATCTTAGAAAACACTTAGAGTGGAGGGATCGGGATGCAACTTGGTGAGGAAGATAAGCAGAAGTCCTATATACTTGATTGACGTAACCGGAATGGATCCGCTCTATTTGGGGGAGTTGGGGGGGGGGTTAATTTTGACAAATTTGAAAAAAATAGGTATTTTTAAGCGTAAAAGGAGTGATCAGATCTTAATGAAATTTCACATTTAGAAGGACCTCGTGACTTAGATCTTTCATTTTAAATCCCGAACGTATTCAGCGTCGTTGGGGTTGGGGGGGGGGCAAAATCTTGGAAAACGCTTAAATTGGAGAGATCACGATAAAACTTGGTGGGAAGAAAAGCACAAGTCCAAGATACGTGACTGACATAGCCGGAGCGGATCTGCTCTCTGCGGTGGAGTTGAGGGGGGGGGGCTTTGTAATTCGGAAAAATTAGAAAAAATGAAATTCTTGCAAACGGGTGATGACATCTTACTGAAATTTTAAATTTGGAAGGATCTTGTGCATTAGAGCTCTCATTTTAAATCCCGACCAGATCCGGTGACATTGGGGGAGATGGAGGGGGAAAGCGGAATACTTGTAAAACGTGAAAATTGAGGTATCTTTATCATACAAATGGGTTATCGGATCTTAATGAAACTTGATATATAGAGGGATCTTATGTCTCAGATGCTCCATTTTCAATTCGAATCGGATTCAAGGAAATAGGGGTTTGGAGACATAGGACATAGGGGGTCGCTTAGAGCGAAGAGATCGGGTTAAAAATTGATGGAAAGAATAAACACAAGCTATAGATACGTGGTTGACATAATTGGAACGGATCCGTTTTCTTTGGGAGAGCTGGGGGGCGTTAATTTGGAAAAATTAGAAAAATTGAGGTATTTGTAACTAAGAATGGGTGACCGGATCTCAATGAAATTTGATATTTAGAAGGAACTCATGTCTCAGAGCTCTTATTTCAAATTCCGACCAGATCTTTTAACATTGGGGGGAGTTGAAGGGGGAAACCGGAAATCTTAGAAAACGCTTAGAGTGGAGAAATCGGGATGAAACTTGGTGGATAGAATAAGCAAATGTCGTAGATACGTGATTGACGTAACCGTACTGGATCCGCTCTCTTTTGGGGAGTTAGGGGGTGGAGTTAAGTGTTTTTTGTGAGTTTGGTGCTTCTGGACGTGCTTGGACGATGAAAATTGGTAGACCTGTCTGGAAGCTGCACAAATTGATTGATAAAGTCTTTTTCCCCGATTCGACCATCTGGGGGGCTGAAGGGAGAGGAAAAGTTGGAAAAAATGAGGTATTTATAACTTACCAGTTGGTGATTGGATCTTAATGAATTTTGATATTTAGAAGGACCTCGTGACTCAGAGCTCTTATTTTTAATCCCGACCGACATTAAGCCTCTGATTTTCCTTTTAAATCAATCTATTGATTCTTAGAATTTTTCTAGAGCTCATACCATATGAGTTCTTGGCTCTTGGGTCTTCCAGCCTCGTCACAAGTGCCATATGAGCTCTTAGCTCTTGGTTATATAAATACCCTCCCCGTCTCAAAATGAGTTTTTCGTACATGCCTTAGCTGGTGTAGGGACAGCTTAACCGTTCTATTTTTTAAATGAATAATCTTTTGACGGTCAGTTGAAGAGTTTAATCCTCTTACTCGTAAGACACCTTTTTGTTTAATTTATAGCCGGCACATTTTGAAACGAAACGGAATTTGAGCTTTAATGGTTTGACAGCTGACGTTTGGACGCACAAAAAAAAGTGACAGAAGTGACTTGCAAAAACTTCACTGTGTGTTTCGCACTTGCTCAGAAAAGGTTTTCAGTTGTAATATTTCGAAATTACCCTTAAAGTACCAAAGACATCAAAACAAAATCATTTTTTGCCCTTTGGCATGTCCTAGGACCTATTCATACCTAAAAAGTGCCATTTTACAATGTCTTTTTTTGCTTGTTTAATTTTTTTATCACAATCTTCGTAGCTCCATCAACAATGATGATATGCCAATATTCCTGTTGATTTCTTCATTTTATTTTCCACTTTTGATATTATGTTGCATGTTTAAAGCAAGGATTTCAGGGATTAGCTGTGTTGGAGGGCTATTCCAGGAGAAGATGGATTACTGGGAAAAGATCATTTTTAGGTATTCTGGATGGGGTTTGCCCATCTCGGGGTGTACCCAGCTCGGGGTTACCCTGCAAAGGTCGGGGACTTTTGACGAGTTACCCTTAAAGGCTTTGCTCTTTCAGAAACGAGTGTCGATAACTCCTGATAGAGGGGGACGCATACATTTGTAAAAAAATTGGCATGGTTGTCACGTCAGAACGACATTTGATTCGTTCCAGGGTATGGCATCATAGTTTACAGAAACCGCTGCCCGAGCTGCTCGATTTCGAGCGCTTTAAGGAGGAGCGATATAGCTTTTGGAGTCATCAAGGAGGCACACTCGTGCCTCTATAAAGAGGCGACCCACGACAATGTTAAGCGATCTTCGGTTCCAGTGGTCGCAGAGGGAAGGGGAGAGATGCATTTCGTAGCCCGAGCTCCAACTAAGAAACCTGCAAAATTTCATCCCCCTCCAACTTTTCCTTCATGGGGAAAATCTGGCCGAAAGTTTCGACCCGTCAACCCCAGCCCCCCTTCAACGTTGTCCGATCGGGCTGAAATTCACAAGTTAAAGTCCCCTAGGGCCCAGGAGCTTATCTGCGAAATTTCAGCTTGATCCGATAACTCCTTCCCTGTTTTACAGAAACCACGCATAGCCACTTAAAATTCATTTTCTTTTTTTTTCTAGACGCCTACAGGTCACATCCGACATCGGATCTGGGTGTACGAAGACTCATTTGATGCGGAATTCTCCGAGTAATTTTCCTGGAAAGTTTCGTAGGAAAATCTTAACTCCCCGAAAGTTTCGACCCCCCAACCCCACCCCACCCCCCCCCCTTTTAACGTTGTCCGATCGGGCTGAAATTCACAAGTTAAGGTCCCCTACGGCCCAGGAGCTTATCCGCGAAATTTCAGCTCGATCCGATAACTACTTCCCTGTTTTCCAGAAACCACGCATTAGCTACTTAATTAACGCATTTCTCTCCATAAGAGCCCATGTTAATTTGAAATTTTTAAAAGTTATTGAGAAGTTATATTTACACACATGCAAGTGATTAGCTCAGTCGGTAGAGCGTGGGACTTTTAATCCTTGGGTCAAGGGTTCAAGTCCCTTACGGGCGGTTTTTTTTCACAACATCAAAAAAATTTTGAGAACACCTGGACAGCTTATCATTTGAGAGATAACAGAATATTAGCTTCTTATGAGCAAAAGAAACATTTCGGTCATTCTATCTATTTTTTTTCTATTTTATACAATGATTTAAAAGCGGGGGGGGGGGGTCCTCTCCTAATTCCTGTACGAGGAGTACAGGAATTATTAAATTACATCCACCATGGATTGTAGAAAAACGTACAGAATTAATATGAAAAAAAATTAAACCTGTACAAAAGAGTCTTTAAAAGCGGGGGGTTTGCCTCTCCTAATAGTCTTCTTATAGTCCTAATAGTCTAATAGTCCCATGTTAATTTTTGAAATTCTTAAAAGTTACAAATATCAACATTCAAGTACATCAAAATAATCAGCTTGGCACGGCGAGAATGACTGCAAGCATCATAAGAATCCAGCTCCATTCCAGAAATGCACGAGTTGACGGGAGCTGTAAGATACATGTCCAAAAGAACTGACTTTTGACCCTGTTGGGGACTTTGCAACTGGGGCAATCCTCAGTGATGTCCGAAATAAGTGTGATATAAATGTGCTTTAAGTATATATTTTATAGCCTTTAAGTGCTCATTGCCAATTTTTAGGTGAATTTTCAAATGTTTTGAAGAAGTTTAAGTTTTTCTCGATTTAATGAAACATGGATATTTACTTATTTTATATAAATAGTTGCTAAATAAGATAAATAATATATAATTTACTATAATTACCTAAAGACGTTTCCTATATGAGAAGGCATTTTTAGAATAAATTCTTTATTATAGGCTTTTGGACGTAGCGATCAAAATAAAAGTGTATAATTTTGTTAACACCTGGACTGCTTATCATTTGAGAGATAAAAGAATATTAGCTTCTTATGAGCAAAAGAAACATTTCGTTCATTCTATCTATTTTTTTTTTCTATTTTATACAATGATTTAAAAGCGGGGGGGGGGGGGTTGGGGGGCGGCAGCCACCCAACTTCCTCTCCTAATTCCTCTACGAGGAGTACAGGAATTATTAAATTACATCCACCATGGATTGTAGAAAAACGTACAGAAATAATATGAAAAAAACTTCGTTTTCTTAAAGAGTTAAAGAGGCTGCGTCCCAAAGTCGAACCTTAAAACGTACAGGAATTGTAAGAGGCAGTTGGGGGGCTGCCGCCCCCCAAACCCCCCGCTTTTAAAGACTCTTTTGTACAGGTTTTTTTTGTGGGGGGACTTCATTGTTACTAATTACTAGTTTCGGCGCAATGGTTCTCCTGTCCTCTTGTGTTTAACATTTTTCGAAGTTATTCCATTATTCATTCATTTCAATTTTTTGTTAATTAAAAGAGGGCCTTTCCGAAGCCAAGAGCGGGGGGTTAGCAAAAAAACAAAAAACCTGTACAAAAGAGTCTTTAAAAGCGAGGGGTTTGGGGGGCGGCAACCCCCCAACTGCCTCTTCTAATTCCTGTACGTTTTAAGGTTCGACTTTGGGACGCAGCCTCTTTAACTCTTTAAGAAAACGAAGTTTTTTTCATATTATTACAAAATGAGCCTATGTATATTCCGTGACTGGTCTGATGCACGATACGAAAAGAGGCAAGATGGACTCATAATGGAAGTCACATTTGCATCTTAGGATAACTCTTAACCTAATGGAGAAGGAGTTTATCACGTTACTGAGATTTTCAGCCCATGTGAGATCTGAAGAAAAGTGGACTCAAGAAATCGTCGCGAATCTAATCTTTTCGTTGTCTCTCCTTTTAAGATAAAATCTGGATGGACCCTAATATTTTGTGTCTTCAAAATGAGAAGCTCTTTTGCTTTCGATGCTTTGAAGCTGACAAGCTGCACATCGCCCGTATTTCAATTTCTTCCAAGTTGGGCAGAAGTTTTTTATGGGGTTCACGGGAATTCTTATTTTATTTAACTACACTCGTTTCGAAAAGATAATCTGATGTTCAATACCGAAGGAATTTTTAATCTCTTTTTACTGAAGTAAATTTAGCTCATAATAAAAAGGTACTCATTGGTTTGATACATGGCTCTCCTTCTGGATCCATCTCCTAATTTTTCGCCCATCTGGAAAAGATATTTGAGAGGATACCCAAAATAGAGTATATCGAGTTTGTGCTCAAGTATATTATATTAGTATAGTATACTAATCAAGTAAGTATATTAGTGCTCAAGACATAATTAGAAAGCTGTCTGTTGCTGCAAAAGGGACTATCAAGAGTCTGTTGTTTTGTAGCTGTAATCATTTCATGGTCTTTTCCCATGTTTTCACCTAGTTGATTGTTTTATTATTTTTGTTTTTACATTTAGATCAACCAAATTTTCTTGTTTTTATAATGACATGTAAGTAAGCTACTGAATTGGGCGATTAAAATATAAACTTTGTCTATTCAGAAACCCATAAAAATTAATCAGTGTGTCGCTTTTCCGTTAGTATTTTGAACACATAAGATTTATTTCTGCAATTGAAACCTGAAACAGAACATACACTTTCCTTGGGTTATATATATATATATATATATATATATATATATATATATATATATATATATATATATATATATATATATATATATATATATATATATATATATATATATATATATATATATATATATATATATATATATATATATATATATATATATATATATATATATATATATATATATATATATATATATATATATATATATATATATATAGAAACAAACGAATTAACTTGGAGAAAATCGTGTGTATATATATAAAGCGTAGAAAAGTCAGATTTTCAGTTTTAAGGGCATGTATTTATTTTTCCAGAAAGAGCGTAGTGGCTTACAGTATACGGAGTTAAGAGCCAACCGTCGTTTGATATCTTTTAAGGAGTCGTTAGTGAATGACAGCCCACTTCCTAGGTAAACAAACTGTTTCAGCCAATTGATTTCCTCACCTCAAATAGTGGCTTTGGTAAGAGGGGGAATAGTCTCTGCGGGCTGTGGTATTCCCAAGACCTTGGCCAATTACCCCCTCCCCCACCCCCAACCCCAATGTGATCATATTTCAGCAATTATCTTCACTAACATTTACTATTTGTTCTATATTTCCCGTTTTATAAAGTTGCGTCTCACTCCTGCATGCCGCTCTCAGGGCTAAAGTCTTACGCACAAGTCTTGTGGGGATTTTGAAAATCAATTTTAATATTAAAAAAAGTTTAGAACTAGATTAAGCTACTTCACAAGAGATTAATTTAGTAAGAAGGCATTACCCCCAAACTGAATAAACATATACCCTAACTTCATTGATAGTTCAAGAGCATGGAGCTTTCTTAAGTAAACAAGAGGCAACAGTAGGGAAGTGGAAAAGGAGGGAAATTATTGCCACTTGGAATTTTAAAAATACGTGTTATAGTTGGGAAGGACTCTTTTTTAGTATTTTTAGAGTATAAAATGAAAGACAAATCTCCCTTAGATTCTGAGAAATGTTTTATCCTAATAAAAAAATCGAGAAAATATTTGGTAATTAATCATTTTCCATTATCTTACTCTTGACCAATCGCCACGTAATAGTCAAAAGGTCGTATTTGAAAAAGAATAAAATTTTGAGAAAGCACCTAAAAACGTCATCTTTTTTTCTGGAGCTGAATATACGGTTGATAAAAAACAGATGAGAAACTAGTATAAAATAACTAGTTTGTGATACCTGTTGGTAGACTTTTGGTCCCGCTAGATGAAATTGAATAAAAAACAAGTTTTTCAACTGAAAGTAAGAAGCAACATGAAAACTTGAAACGAACAGAAATTATTACGTATATGACCGGGGTTGTCCTCTCCTCAGTATCTCGCTCTTTACGCTAAAGTTTAAATTTTTGTTCCAATTATTCAAGAATGACTACTGATACTCAAGGACCGTTGAATCAGAATAAAAGCTTTTTCAAACATCCAAATAACACCTGTATAACTTGCAGCGCCTCCACCGGGGGCTGTGGGGGGTCAATTCGTCTTCAAAACTGTAGTTATTATATCTTTCAATGATGCTGAATAGAATAGCCATCTCAAAATTTTGATCAGATAACTTTGGGGACAAAAGGAGTGGGAGGGGGTTAGCTGCCCTCCGATAATTTTTTCACTTAAAAGGAGCATAAGACCTTTCTATTTTTGATTAAATGAGCTCTCTTTCGATCATCTAGGATCATTGGATCGATACGATCACCCCTAGGGAGAACAAAGAAGAAAACAAATTAACACACATCCGTGACCTTGTTTCTTGCAAAAAATTTCAAGTTCCACATTTTTGTATATAAACCGTCCTAGTGGCCTTAAACTGATGGGGACATGGGGACAGCAATAGGGCTTCCACTTTTCGGTTTCAATTTTCCCTATTTTTATATCAATTTTCCCTAAAATTCCTTGTCTTTAGATCTGATTTCTCCCTATTTTCCTCCCTAGAAAAAAAGATATTTTGCCTCAGATTTCCATGCAATCTACACGAAAAACGTAACGTAGAATCAAAGTGTTATTTTTTACTTTAAATAATGATATACATAAAATCTTTTACACTATTGAGAACACAAAAGAAATTTCTAGTAAGTATCATCTCCAGCACTTCATCGCACGTAGCGTTTGCTTTTGTCTTGAAACCAGCAACAGCTTTCGGTATGCTGACAGTTGATGAAGTTTTATCTTCATTTCTCAACCAGTAATTGACTCGAATAAGTGAGATTAGTGTGACATTCTCGGCATTATTTCGGATGTCTGTGTTAATTAATTTCAGGAGACTATACAAACGCTCAGCTGGTACATTACTAAAGGGTAACAAAAACATCAGTGATATGCCCTTCCGCAATTCTGGGTACTTGATTTCACCTCTGCAAGTCTTCAGACTAAGTATCTTCATCCAGTAGCGCTCAACTGACAAATGAAGCTTAATGATATCGGTCATTGCCAGAGATTTCCATTCTACGTCCATTTTTTGGACGCAACACTTTTCTGTTAGAACGGGATGTCTCGCAAATAGTGGCCTTAGAGATTTTGGCTTCAAATTTCTTGCATTCCTAGGTTCAACCAATGCCAAAATGTCATAAATTTTGTCTTTAAACCTGAAACGGTCTTGAATATGCTTAATTAGGACTATATAATAGTTTCGACAAGACCGGTAAAAGAAATTAATATTATAACTTGGCCTGAAAATCCTTACTTTACCCAAGATTTTCCTTTGTCCCTATATTCAAAATAAGTGTCCCTAAAAGAAGTGATTTCTCCCTAAAATAGGGTAATCTCCCTGAAAGTGGAAGCCCCGGACAGCAAGACCTTTTTATTTTCGATTAAATGAGCTCTCTTTCGATCATCTAGGATCATTGTGTCGATACGATCACTCCTGGGGAGAACAAAGAAGAAAATAAATTAACACACATCCGTGACCTTGTTTCTAGCAAAAAATTTAAAATTCCACATTTTTGTATATAAGCCATCCTAGTGGCCTTAAACTGATGGGGACATGGATCTCAGGCACCCGCACTCCCCACAATCAATAAAATTTATTAATGGATATAATTGGGTGCACTCATTGTTTGCTGACTGGAGGATAATAGTGCTTCCAGTGGCTAGTTTTGCTGATGAAGGAGTCAAAGAGGTGAAAGGACTTGATGATATACCCCTCTACAATTTTTGAAACTGGAACTGGAAGAGATTGAAACCTCTACAGTAGGGTTCTCTGATAAGCTGAATCTCATGGTAGGATTTTCATTAAAATCCCTTCATTTCTTAGGGGTGTTCTCCCTTCTTTCAAAAATTAGGCAAATCTTCTCGGGCTTCTAACTTTTGATGGGTAACTTTTTATTTTAGTTATATTTCTCCTGTAATTTCCAAGACTAGGCTTTTGAAACTTAAACCGGCCAACTTTACTCGTAATTCCGAAATTACCATACTTGTTTTTTTACAATTATATACTAGCCTTAAGCTTAAAATATTATATTCTATTGAGCTCCGTTTAATTTTAGAAACACTGTAACACAAGAACCTATGAATTTCCACTAGGAGTAATTAGCCCCTCACTTAGTACATTAATTTATCGATTCTTTCTTTGAAAGTCCTGTACTGTCTTTTTCTTTAATATTTTGAGAAAATGTTCTTATTATCAAAAATTTTCAATAAATAGACAATAAATAAATACACAACAAAAGACATACTCTATTTAGTTTAATAAAAATCTTATATATGAAAGTTCGCTAGATCAAATTGTGAAGGCAGGCTTACCTTGGTCAATTACACAAATTTTTGAAGGGTCGTACCAATTGTGTAATCACTGAAGAGACTATACAATTGGCAAACCCAAAAGAACTTTTATTATCTGCAATCATCCACTTAAAGGTGAAAGACCCTACATCTATTGCAGTGTCAATTTCTTTATACTGACTAAAGAGATCTTGCACTCTAACCCAAAATACCAGCCAAATAATAATTAATAATAATTTATTTGTTACCCGCTTGTTTTGACAAATTAAGCGGAGTAAAAACATTAAGGAAAGAAAAACGAAATAACACAAACAATACAATTAATACAGTCTAATCAAAGGGTGGTAAGGGCCCAAGCGTTGACAGGCCTCAGCACCTAATCTAGCATAGAGTTTTTTATAAACGAAAATAATATCAGTGGCACAAAACTTTCTGATAATCTTCTGATTTCTATAAGAACGCGGCAGATACAATAAATATTTACAATAACGAAAATACATAACTCTTATGCCCTGCAAATCTTGATTATTAAACAACGGGCGCAAACCGGAAAGAAACAATATAGAATGATCGCAATATGTAGAATAAAGTCTGGATAAAGCCTTTCGTGAAAATCTGCCTCGGTTCGGGACAATTTTCGCGTACCCTTTTTTAAGTTTACTTTTAATATCATTTAGCCCACAGGATCGAAAAGCTGATAAAGATGAACAAATATTAATACCAAGCCACCGAATCGAAGAAACGAGCTTAACTGAAAAATAACCACAATCAAGAATGAAGTTTGGCTCAAGGTATCTTTGAAAAAGGATCTAAAATATGGCCCGTTATTTTTCTGATTTAATACCCAGAAAATTTAAAAAATCCAACAGTTCGAACTGTAGTAAGGAGCAACCCGGCTCTACAGTAACTGAAACTCCCCCAGAGTCCCCATGGGAAGGGCAGCAAGTTACAAACTTTGACCAGTGTTTACATATAGTCATGGTAATTGGGAAGTGTCCAGATTTTTTCATGGTGTTTTTTTTTGTTGAGGGAGGAGGGATTGAGGGTAGGGGTTACGTGGGGGATATTTCCATGGAGGAAGAGAATTTCCTTGAAGGGGGCGCAGGATTTTCTATCATTATTTAAAAAAAAACGATGAAAAAATAAATACGAAAATGTTTTTTCAACTGAAAGTAAGAAGTAACATTAAAACTTGAAACGAACAGAAATTATTATTCATATAGGGTTCACCTCCTCCTAATACCTTACTCTTTACGCTAAAGTATTTTTAATAATTTCAATTATTTATAATACGGCCTTTGTGATTCAGGGGTCATTCTTAAGGAATTGGAACAAAATTTAAGCTTTAATGTACAGAGTGAGGTGTTGACGAGGGGAAGACATAAGCCTAATAAAAAAATGTGCATATAGAAGTTCGTTATGTAAGGAAGTTCGTAAGTTGTGTATATTTTTTATTAATAAAATCGTTCTTAAAAGATTAAAAGTTCTAGTTGCCTTTTTAAGTAACCAAAAAATTGGAGGGTAAAAAGTCATCCTCCCCCTCTTCTTTTTCCTCAAAATCGTCCGATCAAAACTATGAGAAAGCTATTTAGCCAAAAAAAAAAGTCAATATGTAAATTTGGTTTTAATAATTCATGTGCAGAGAGGCAAAATCAAAACATGCATTAATTCAAAAACGTTCAGAAATTAAATGAAAAAAACAAGTTTTTTTCTAACTGATAGTAAGGAGCGACATTAAAACTTAAAATGAACAGAAATTATTCCGTATATGAAAGGAGCTGTTGTCTCCTCAATGCCCTGCTCTTTACGCTAATTATTTTTACTGTTTTAAAAAGTAGAGTTGATTGAAAAAATCAAACTCTAGCGTAAAGAGTGGGCGTTGAGGAGGCAACAGCCTCTTTCATATACCGAGTAATTTCTGTTCGTTTTAACTTTTAATGTCGCTCCTTACTATCAGTTAAAAAAACTTCTTTTTTTATTTAATTCCCGAAATAGAGCCAAGATCTTTCCGCGCTGAATTTTGTATTTTTATGCCAGAAGAAAGATAACGAATGCGTGTTTTTTTCAGGGTCGATCTTTTCGACCCAGTGGTCCTAGAATTTTGCAACTGGTTTCATTCAAACAGAAATTAAAAGGTCTATGGCCCTATATAAGTAACAAAACTTTAGAGAGTAGCTAGCCCCCCCCCAAGCTCCTTTCTTACCAAGGTCACCAGGTCAAAATTTTCAGATAGCCATTTTGTTCAGCTTTGTAGAAATATTTAATAGCTATGTCTTTGATGACGACTTAATCCCTCACAGTCCCTGGGGAAGGGCTATAAGTTATGAACTGTGCCCATTGTTTACATTTAGTACTAGTTATTAGCAAGTGTAAAGACGTTTTCAGGTGATATTTTTTCAAGTGGGGGGCTTGGAGATTGGACTACAT